>NW_014562508.1:484083-540558 GCF_001313825.1 Dinoponera quadriceps | reverse complement strand
CCCCCCCCACTTCCCGGTCTTGGTAGAGAATCGAGCCGACGGCGACTACACGACGAATTTAATTAAAGTAAGTAACGGCAGCGACCGGCGTGCGATAAATGTAGAGCCTGGCTCTGAAACGTAACGCGGTGACGTGCGATATTTTGTTTGAAATGCGTTTCAACCGTCGGCGTTCTCATTTATTTCTATTCCGCGAATCGCAAAATCGAAAAGTCCGCAACGCCATGAAAATCTCAAAATTTACAGATAAATCGGGCCGGTTATCAAAAATTTAACGCTCTCTCTTTCACGGCATCAGAGTGGTCGAGAGAAATTCGTTCCGTCATTATTTCGCGTCGTCATGTTCACTTGATTTTTTACACAATATATCCATTCGCAACGCGATTTCCGTTCCGTTTCTGTCAATTTCTGGTCAAAATACACGCAGCATAAATCTGGTGAAGCTGGAATCATGTTTGAAACAATTCACTTTAGACCACACAATCTCTAATTCATGGCAAAACTGAGAGTTTAATTCTATGTGCAACATTACTTTGTATATGGCGCGTATAAATAATTAAGAATATGCCATATTTGAACATTTTATCGGCAGAATATTGTTTTTTTTCGCAAAGCTCACGTTATATTAGCTATACTGAATTATAAATTCTTTTATATATTTCACACTTTTACACAAAATACCAAAATAAGTTGGATCAATGTGTGACGAAATCGATGAACGATTTCAAAATTCGACAAGTTGATTAAATTGATTAATCTGTCAGTGTAAATATCTGACGCAGAAATCCTGCAGTTTGTACATACAAAATCTATTGATGCTCTAATCAAGAAAATTTCAATGAACATTTTTATACCTTTCTAATTTGATGTAATGTCCTAAAAAGACACAAAAAGTTCGGAGAAAAATTAGTATGTATCTCAGTGAGATTTTCCGTTAAACACGGTAAAGCAGAGTAACGCATATTCATTGAATTCACATTTATATCACATTTACATTTACATAAGATCTGCATATAATATATAAGAAATATAAAGAGAGTTGCGTGATCATGCCATAGTTTATGTAACATAACATATTTTGAGAATCGTCTCTCAGCAATGTTTATCAAGTTCATCATCGACTTCAATATCCCAAAAAGATAATAGTAACTTAAACAAATTTATAATGCACGTACAATGCGATATTAAGAGAAATTATAGTTATTTTCGGCTATACTCTTTTCATCATTTTAACCACAAAAATAGTAGTAGCAATACGAATGTAAAGTTCATATCATTGACACTATAATAACACTTATTGGAAAAATACTTCTGGTGGCTATAATTTTTCCATCACGGCGATTACAGGCTACAAATATCAAATATTTTTCTCCCAGTGAAGCACATGTGTGCATTCGTAAATGTAACTTTCACTTCTTCCCTTTAATCGTTTCTTCAACAAGATAAGAGATTCCGAACGTGAATCATAGATCGTCCAAAGAACTTGATACATTACACCACTTTAACGAAACCGACGCCGATAAATCCTGTAATAACATCAGCGCATTTATATAGTCGCACGCGCGTCCTTTAGAGGCGGCGATGCGATATTTGCTGACGCTATTTGAAAAGTCGTACACCTGCAAGCGATCCTTGATTCGCCATGCATGGCTACGTCAGTTATATTCATCCCTCGGCGTCGTCTTGTTGCGAAATAAAATTTACCGTCGTGATGTACACCTACCGCTCGCGCAAAACGCCTTCGATGCGTTAGTTAATATTAGCCAATTTTCGCGGAATTTCCATGTCGGATCGTCAGTAAATACGAACGTCTCTTAACGCACCTGCGAGCTGCAATGTTTTTAAATATGCTCTTTGATGCGATGCGAACGAACGAGTATTTATGAATTTACACATAAAAAGACTCCGCTTCGCTTCATCCGGTTGTGCGCGACTTTGAGTCGCGAAATATCACAGAGAAATTTTCCTATGTGTTGCGAAATATCATATTTACGCATGAACAGATACTCCACAATGCGCGCGCACGTTATTTATAAAATGTTCCGTAAACAATCTCAAAATAATCCATTTCTCGTTTCAAGTCTACATATTACATCTTTTTTCTTCGCTATTTCAGCAGAATTTCTGTTTGCCGAGTTTCGTTTGCATAATGAGTGGGCATAGTTTCGCCAAGTAGAAATCATTAGTTTATCTCGAATAACGAGCGTACGTCTAGAAGATTTTACGATAGAAGATTTCTCTCACCGCGAAGTTCATGCATTTCTTAATTCAAGATTAATTGAGTTCCGTGCGCACCGCAAACGTCAACTGGAATATCGCGGGAGAAAAATTATAGCACTTCACGATGGCGAATTAATTCCTCTCGTTCGCGTGTGTAAATTTGCATTTCTTCCCTTAATATTATTATTTAAAAGCATTTGTTTCAAAATCGTCCCGTTTTTTTCCATTTTCTCGATGATCTGAAATCACGTTACCGACGTGTAAAGTGACGCTCATTTCCCAGGGACCCGAGCTAAAACTCCTGGATGTATTGCATAATTGTGATGCGCAAAACATACGACCAAGATTTCTCACCAGAGTTACATCACTGCTGATGTTATAAATAATGTATGATAGAGGGCGAGGAAGCGAAAGAAGGAAGTATAACTGGAACTTTTATGGGTGAGTTAACTTCTTCGGGACTTTGCATTGCAAATGAAGTAAGTTTCGGTATAATACATACTAGAAATTTATAGAATAATTTCGATGACGTTTGCTCGAGAATCTCGGGCTGGACACGACTTGAGACTGTTGGGTTGGATTTACAAGTCTTATCTGTGTGTGTGTGTGTGTGTGTGTGTGGGTGTGCATGTATATGTTTATACGTGCACCGCAAATTTAAGTATGTTGTTAGTAGAAAATATGAATTGGTAAATGAGTAGAAATGTATCTAGTCGCCCTGAATTAAAAGTTACTAGTTCGTTACTGGTTAATTTTTCGCTAAAATGAAAAATCGATTTTGCGATCGCAATTGTAATAATTGGGATTTAAAGGGTTAATATATATACGTTTGAACGTATCAGATCGATGCGTGCATTGTGACCCAAACGACAAAGAACGTGCGAAAAAAGAATATTACATAAAGAATATTATAAAAAGAACTTCGCCCATGTATATAACAATAACACAATTCGATTTGCAACGAGTGCTCGATATCGAGCGGCATTTTATATCGAGCGTCCGCGGGTGTCCCGCGACAACGGGAATTCCGCAAAAACAAGGACGATAGAGCTCCCTGTTAATTTTAATAGCTGATCATCCGCGGGTGTTTATGAGCTATAGAAATGGCCGCAATCAGGCCAGGTTTGGCTCCGAATTATCGTCGCGATTAAACGCACATTCACGTTGCGTCGTAGCGCTGATCAGCGGTTTGCGAAATAAAACGTCAGGAATAATTTGTCGAATTTTATATACGTTGAATTATCCTTTCGGCCTTTGACCCGAACAAATTGCGCGCATTTATGAATGCCGATTGGATTACGTATCCGTAACGACTTCCCATAAACGCGTTCTGCATCATCACGCGGGAGCTTTAACGTTGCAAAATATATTAAGGTGCGGGAATTATTGAATGGATTGTTCAATTCCAAGCACAAAGATGTATTATACATCCGATCGAGGATGTGGATGTGTGTGTGTGTCTGATCGTCTGTCTGTCGTTTCACACGGGACACGCATAAAGGGCACAGGAATTCGTCAATACGTAACGCTTGCGGTCTTTGGTTTCCGAAATTACACGAATATCACTCGTATCATACTTTCAGATAATGGAAACGCTATAACATAGGACGGCGTACGAATTCTATCTATTCGTTTACATAATTGCACGAATAGTTCAACCACATCGTGATCCATGTTCGTTTTACGATCTGTCCGTCCGCAAACGTTTATTTTTCAAAGATATACGTTTGAAATGTCACATATGCAATACTGAAATGAATAAATAGTAGTTAAAGCGGTGGAAAACGGGCAATCGAGCCAAACGATCAAACGATCGCATTGTTACGTAAACATATTAAAAACACACACACACGTCCGTTCAATAACGCGATGTTAACATTTGTCTCCATAATTTGAAACAAGAGCGAATAATCGTCGCACGGTTCTAACGAGTACCGCGTATCGCGATTGAAAAATGATTGATTTCGGAATGATCACTTCCGGAAGAATTGATCGTTTCTCGGTCGGTCGCTATTTATAAGACGACGATCCCCCCCTGTCTCGAGACGAAGCGGTCGACCTTGTCTCACCTTGTCGGAAATTCGGGGGGAAGTATCAGTTTCCCATCGTGCTGCGTGAGTGGGCGCGGGTAAAACGGTAGACGGGATTAATTTCGCGACGAGATAATCGATATTGTCCATCCGCGTGCGCGCACTCGTAGCGTTCGATCAAGCAGTTAGAGCGGCGAATATTCCTTCAGGGATGATCCCGATAGACCGTATACATGGATGCGGTCGGCGCGTTAATAACGAAGAGATATTTGCATTACAGTTGCGCAGACACGGCGCGGCAATAGGATCGCTCTACGAATTCACGCTCGTTTAACTAATTTCCGGTTATCAAGAAATCGATATTGCAATTTGTCAGTGCGCGAAGTCATCCGAGAATATTCCTCGCGCGACGCGCTGGGTCTTAAGCGGACACGTTTGCTGTGATTTAAGAGTAATGATTAAAAAGTGTCCGAGTTTCAGTTAAATTACGTGTCCACGCGAGTAACAATA
Organism: Dinoponera quadriceps; assembly: GCF_001313825.1. NCBI lineage: Eukaryota > Metazoa > Arthropoda > Insecta > Hymenoptera > Formicidae > Dinoponera > Dinoponera quadriceps. Next base: position 535,798 of record NW_014562508.1, on the reverse strand, counting down.
GTACACTTAGGCATTATTAATTAGTCGGATCTTATATTCGAGATCGCCTTCGGATGTTTCGTAACCAATGAATGAAATGAGCCGCATCTGAAGATAAACTCAAGATCTTTGATATAAGATTCGACTATTAATACGGGTCTTAGATTTGCAGTATAAACGAGGAGGTCCAGGTTCGATTCTTAACTGAGGCGATATTTTTCGCAACGTTAAAATGAAAAGTATGTTAACACATACTTTAACAATCAAGAATGGATAATAGGGACTATTAAGATTAATAATTAGGATTGTAAGACTGATATAAATCTGAGTGCTACGAGTATGTAAAGATTTGCGTCCAACCTTTTCGTATCTTTTTAGGTTTTATCTTTTTAGGTTTCTACTTGAGAAGATAGAAAAAATGTTCTGTGAAATTTTCCTGGATGGAACATTTACACATTCGATATGCACAAGTTGTAAGATTTCTGTATCAGATAAATATTTACGCAGTTAGCAACCGTCACGGCTAGAGAGATGTTAATTTGGACATTTTTCATCGTTCTCCTCACATATTGGGTAAAGTTCAATTTCTCCTGTACTTTCAAAGATACTTATCAATTCTGTGCGGGAAGTACGACGTAAACTTTGCGAAAAAGAGTCAGTATTTTGCCGACAAAGTTTACTATCCCCCCGGAAGAAAAGAAAGAACAAACGTCTCGCAATGAGCGCCTCTTGTGAGCGTTTCTTTTTTTTTCCCCCGAAAATTTGCCATTCTCGCTCCACTCGCTTCTTCTTCATCTGACCATGTTGCTCGCTCTCTCCTCCCTCTTTCTCTCTATCTCTCTCTTTCTCCCGCATCCTCGTTGCTGCCCGTCGGTGGAAACCGCCGCAGCGGAAACAGCAGGTAGCACTCGCGTGCTCGTCGTTTAGGCGATATGCCCCAACTGTTTCGTTTGTGCCGTGGAATCGACGTTTCTCGTTGCAACTGCCAGATCCATGGCCGCCGCTGGAAAACTCGACGTCGCTTAACCGATTCCACCTATCGGGATATCAACGTCATAATTTGCAGCGGCCCGACGCTGCGCGGCGCTCTCGCCGGGTCGCTCGGAGATGCTTCTCGACGAACAGCGCAATTCCGTTTCGCACACGCGGCCAAGTGTCTGATGCGTTACTTTGCGCTTCCGTTGTGAGATGCATCGGGCAAGAATCTATCATTCGGACCGACGGCATCGGAATCGATTACTGGGCGGAAAAACGCGCCATACGGGAGCGGAAGGAAAGAAAGAGAGAGAGAGAGAGAGAAGTAATACGTGCGAAACTATATATCCGAAAGCCAAACAGCATGCAGTTGTTCCGAAAGAACAAATAAACTGGGTTTTTGTCTTTTTTACCTCCACGGAGATCGATTACCCCAAGGCATTCCTCGAGACGTATAAAACAATACGTAGTAACGATCGCTCTCATGAATAAAGCGTATCCGAAGTGTATTATTTACTTAGAACGATGGAAGAGCGAGGATAAAACGCATCCCGTCGCAATTTCTCCGACGGATGATGGTTGCGCCGCCGTTCGCTCCGCGTGTTTCGCGCGCGTCGATCCGTTGAAATTCCGGACGCATTCCAGCGCGAGAGCGCGGATCTCTCGCGAAAATCGCGCGTTTTCACACCGGGGGAAACGCAGGCGCGTTATGCGCTCATAAACGTTTGGAGAGGCGCGATTAATTATTACCACGATAACGCGATAATTTTTTTAAAGCCGCGTGTCGGCATCGCGCGACGATCAAAATAAACGCGCGTCCGCGTATCGAATTCGCGAATTATTTCCCGGCTGTTCGGCGCGAAACGAATTTTTTTTTTTTTTATCGAAATTGCAGCTCTCCCGCGCGAGAGAGCTCGGGTGAGAAAATTCGCGGCAGGATTTTTACGACGATCGATCGCCGCGGAATTTTAAGGGGGTCCTAAGGCCTAGTATCGTATTCTCAGTGGCGCATCAAGGAGGCCGCTCGAAAATTTCGTATTTATCGCGCAAAATTGCGTTTCTATAGATTTATTTCATCATGGAAATGATAAATGTTAAATTTCACGCGAATTTGAAGTTCGACGTGACATAAATATTATAAGCACGGAAATATTACTACTTTCTATATTTCTTACTAATGTCATATTTGTGCATCAGATGATCTAAGATACGCAGATAATAAAAAGAGGTGTTTAAGCGCGTGTATATACATATTACGAGTACATTACTATAAATTATGAACTTTGCAGCGCTGCATTTTCAAGACAAAACGGCCATTAATTCTGAAATTTACGTATATTAGTTTCTTCATCGCAGTAAATTTTCATTAAAATCTTACCTCCAGTTTGAAAGACATTGAAAATACAAATTACACAAACAGCACGTCATCCCCGTGCGGCCTGTATGAAAAGCGTCAACCTTAGTTGCAAATCTCTCGGTCCTTGAATGATCAATTATTATAATTATTTTTTAACTACACGAGCAACCAGATAATATCTCGGTGCATACGTGGCGCGGGTTTCATTGAATTCTTATCAGACCCGTTTCACCTTACAACCTCTTTAAGTGGACGTCCGGTGTGCGCGGTTTCGTCGTGCTCGCGTGCGTGCGTGCGTGCGTGCCGGAAGCGTCGCATCTGGCGAGGCTTTACCGCTGCCATTTCTGACGATCAACGCGCCGTTACGGACACCGCGGATTCATTCGTTTGATGGAACAACGTCGTCGTCGCGGGTCTATTAATCGGCGGGCGGCGAGGAAGCGGGGGAGGGGGGAGATACCACGGCAATTCGTTCAAAACGGCCCCGATACGGCTCGGTTCAGCTCAGCTTGGCTCGGCGCACAGTCGACCATTAGGTTAATTACGGCGCAAACAGGCCGACGAGCGCCGACGAGCTGCAGTCGACACGGTGGCGATGTCAACGAGATACTTATTGTCGGTAACGCACCCGTCGCAACGATCGTCCCTCCGTCGTGAAAGCGAAGAAATTACCAGGTAACGACGCGAATTTGCCATCGCTGAACTTGTTGCTCGCCGTTCGCGAGCCGGTTTTCGAAAGACAGGTGGATAAAGCGAGGCCGAGAGAAAGAGAGACAGATAGATATAGAGAAAGAGAGAAAAGGATAGAGCGGGGGGGAGGGGAGGAGGGGGAATATAAAATAGGACTGTAAAAACTGCCGCCGGCGTCGGACGTTCGTGCGGTCGGGAAAAAAAAATTCGCCTCTCGTTAATTTTAGGCGCAAAAGCGTCCGAGAGTAGCGCGCGAAAGAGAAGAGAGGGAATATTTCCGCGTATTACACGCAGCCGTGACAATTATACAATTTTAATGACATTTATGCGGCTGTACGTTCGCAACGTTGCGCGTAGGTGCGACTATAATACCGCGTCGAAGCTGTCGCGCGCGGTCGAAAAAATATCCGGCTGCGCGCGCGGTGTGTTTGTTTCCGAATTAATACAAAAAACAACTCGTTCCAGTGAGAAAATTTGCGTATTTCGAATTCGCTCGCGTATCGCGACTTTTACGATATGAAATTTACCCGGCCCCCTTCCCCCTCGCCCCCTCTTTCTCGCTCCCTTACCCGCTCGCTCGCTCCTCTCTCTCGTAAATGCGGTTATAACGATGGAAATAAAATCGCACGCGGCTGCAGGAACATATATGAGATGGCTTCTATACTTTTACACACACACACACACACACACACACACACACACACACAGAGCGAGCTGCCGAGATTCCTATCAGTGATCTACCACGGGGGTGGTGATAAGTGCTCGACGAAATTGTAGCGACTCGTGATCGCTGACAATTTATACGCGTCAGTCGGCAGATCTCAGCTAAGGTACCTTCCGGTAAATAGCTCGAGAGCCTAACATCTCGCATAATGATGGAGAATTAGAAACTCAATTATACATCCTCGGGGTATGCCTTTAAGTGCGATAGCTTCGCAATTTTCCCTCCGGAATAATTCGCCGCATTCTATTTGCTCTGCCAGTCACGGCATCGCCTCGTTATGCACTCGAATTATTCTTTCGCCTCCCCCCGCGCAATTTTATTCGGTACGTAACTTTTTTTCACGTGATCACGTAACAACGATGCATGCCCCGCGTTTCTGTGCGGATACGCACGTGTGAAAGCGATCTATTTTCGGAAATTGCACGAGCACGCGGTTATACGAAAGCGGCTCTCACTACTTTACGCGTCGTTCTTTTCGATTTGTTCGTCTGATCGTGATCCCGAGTCGAAATTTCGATGCATCGTTGAGATGCTTTCAAGAACAGTTTGCGCTCACTCACATACGCACAGATGATTCATAGGCTAGAAAACGTACTTTGATGAATACTACTTATTAACTTTGATCGTGAACCTTTAATTCTGCAAATTTCATTTTAATGTTACCTGGAAGCTATAATAAAATATACGTGATTATTCAGAACAACTTATTTTGATGTTTTAAAAATGATTTGAAGACTTAAAAATAGTAAAACCGGAAACTTAAGACATTATCATACTGATCAAAGTAGGAGTGAACTGTTGAAATTGCCATTAGAATTGAGCCGATTTTACTACCTTAACTTCTATTGTGTTGTAGAATTAAAGGTATAACACAGGACCGACATTTCGTCTCGGGATGTTATGAAGTATCGAAATTGTGGTGGCATCACTTCTTACATTAATTCTACATCATTTTCCATCGAACTTAAGTACCACCTTTCGAAGCACAACACCATACCGACTGTTGTCTTTAACAAATCCTTTCTTAACCTTCTCAGCAAACCGGTTGCAATTAATCTAATACTGATATCATTAAAAGACTATAAATTACACATTATTGTGTCTAAAGATTCTTCATTAATACTTCAAGTTCGACGCAAGCGGGTCGAAAATATTGATTCGGGATATCGTGAATTTTTCCCTCTTCTTTCTTCCCCTGCAGTTTACCGACGTGATCGTTATTTACACATATTGATTCGTTAAAAAAGAAACTGAAATGAACTTCAACGTCGTAGCTCTATCGAAATGACGCGCCGTTCCATTTAACGAAGAAGAAAAACGGGGCACAAAAGCCATCGCAGGTTCTTTCCTTGTCAAAGAAAGTTTGTTACATATATGCGACAGTTTTACGTAACAGTTACCGTGATGCTGTGCATTCGTCATGATACGTCTAAAAGTAGAAGCCGAACGCAAAAGAGGAGGTGCTTTACGTGTTTGTACACAAATAACGAGCACGAAGGTAGTAGAAACGTGCGAGCACGTGATAACACGTTGCCGTTAGGATCGCGCCGTATATTCGCCCGACACGTATATAAGCGCGCACAGATAACGAGCGATAATAGACGGTACGTCGATCGGCCATGCAACAAATATAATATTAATTTCTAGAGCTTGTTCCGCGCGGATTGAGCGAGAGTAATCGAATTAAATCTTTATCTTCTGCCATCGTGCGCGCGCGCGCGCTTGTATAGCTTTCCGTTTTAATATCCTTTTAATATCCTGATTCACGATACCGTGTCCATTTCTAGTTAAACTGTAACGGGGCTGCAACTCCAAATTGTCTTTAGAATTTGATGACGTCTTCTATAACGGGACGTTTAATGGAATTTCCGAAATTCATCGTGCAAGCGAAATCGCATTGCAGTGCCTAACCAATCAGCTATCGCGGCGCAATTCCGCAGGAAACTGGATCGTTAAACGACTGGTTATCCGGCAGTACGTATAGCAGGTAGTTTTCGCGGAAAAATGTTTTCGTGCCAAAGCGACGAGCCGGTAACGTGAGAATTAATTGTGCGCGCGGCAGTATACCAAAGAACAGCGTGATCAAAAGAAAAGGGTGCATTAGCTCCAAGAGAGATTAATTTCGCAAGAATTGCGGAAATAATGGGAGATACCCCTTTGTTTCGCGGTTATTAAACTTCCACGTCGCGTGGCGCGCGCATCATGCGATATCATAATAATAAAATGCGCAATAATCAAATATGCCGCGAATAATATAACTTAACTCGGGACGAAATCATGTTTTCTCCATGTCGCGGAGATGAACTCTTCTTTCAAATTAGTGCAGTTCCGCCTTGCGAGTAGTTGACAATTATTCACTGTTAAATTCGAGGGTTTGATTTACGTATGTGCTACATTAATAACATCTCGTTGATTTTTACATTCAATTCTATTGTCTAATGATGACATAAAATTATCATATTAATCATAATAGAAGGTAGAGAAAGAGAGAGGGGGGAGGGAGAGTGTGTGTGTGTGTGTATTAGGGGTCGTATCGTTTACGTTTTAATTAATTAATCGGCCGAAGTTCGCGCTTCCATGCTCGAATTTCATAGTTATTGAAACTAATAATCGAGAGATATACCGTTTATGGGTTTGGCGTAAATCGTTATTTATAGAAACACACGAGCGACCGTACGTCCGTGATGATGAATGAGACATGCTCCTATTAAAAACAATGCGAGGTTCGAAAACTGTTGTTGACTCGATTTGGCGAAAAATGCGACTCGGGCGTGCTCTTTCCCAAATAAACGATTCAATTGATTTATACGTTGAAACGATTTTCGCATTATCCGAAATAGCACGCACCGACACCGTCGTGACATCCCCGACAACTGACAACGGAGACAACATTGTCTGTACAGCGACAAAATCCGAACTGGCAGTCGCGGCTACTCACAAATTAGCCGTTTTGCAAGCAAACCCGTAGTTTGTTTTACGTTCTCTCTTTTCGCGTCGTATCAAAGAACGCGCGCGACATCGCAAAAATCCGGCGAATTTTGTGAAATGCAGCACACCGCGGCGGTTGCCGGAAACATCCGGCAACGCGGAACGCGTAAACGCGCCACTGTGCTTCGAGCCGATTCTATTGATTTTGTCTGCAATTTACGACACGTGTGTTATGTAAATGAAATTAATTAAAATAAGCACAAACCGACCGAACGCTGCCGGCGCGCACAGCGAGAGCTGCCGCGATTCGCGATATTTTCCGATCCGTGACAGCCCGAGTGGAAATTTGGGTGCTACTTTGACGCTCTTAACGTTTAGACCGTCCAGCTAACTTCGATCATAAAGCCCATGGAACCAAAAATTGCAACGCGCGTAACTTTACATATAATCAGAATACAAACTATGTGTCCGATGAAAAGAATAATAACATCTATCCTTTTAAACGTATTTTATATTTTATATGTTATCTAATTTATATGATCTTGAAAAGCTGATGTAATAACAACCACAATTATGCATGAGTTATTTTCCAAAATATCATATCAAAAATATCACACAAGTTTGATCATTTTCATATTTTTCGTCCTTCACATTAATACATGTTGTGTGTAAATTATAATATTTTATTGTTTTTATTCAATATCTCTTTATAAGTAATTCTTAAAATTACTTCTATTTCAGTTATTAAAATCGTATACCTACATGTTGATATAAATTTAAAATTTTGGTAACACTGAAAGGTTGATTGACATGACTCTGGATGCTATAGGTTTCTGAAAATGACGAAAAAAAGAAAAATTAAACTATAAACTTGTAGCTACCACGCGATAAAGTCAATATCTTTAATGTTTTGATTTTTTAAGGCTTCCGAAGCTAAAAATGAATTGGTCAAAAATCGATTTTTCTCTTTTAAGCCGTATCATTTTGTCGAAAATCAATTTTTACTTTCACATGTAATAAATATTTAATATTTGCAACTATAATCATCATAATGAGAGACTTATAGTTAGAAGAACTATTTTTCTAATAAATATTACTATTATAGTATCAGATAATAACCTTACGTGCATATTGCTACTACTATTCTTACGATTGAAGCCACAGTTATATAATCAAAGCGTACAGTCAAGGCTGAAAATGACTTTTCTCTGTGCACTCCGACGATACTGAAACTTATTAACTTCTCTCTCGAACCCGCAATTCAGATATAATTTTAATGCTACTTTGAATAACCCATTTTGATGCTGCGAAAGTGGAAATTTAAAATATCACCAAGGTCTAAATTATACCAGCAGAATTAAAATTGGGCCTATTATACTATTCTTAGCTTCCACTATGTTGTAAAATTCAGGATTAAACACAGAGTAAAAATGTCGACTCGGGAGAGCTGGACGAGTTCGAATCGGCGCGTCGTGCCGTCGCCGGCGGATCGAAGCATCATGTTTCCCTTCTTCTTATACCGAAAGGAAAGCGGCGTGCGATCGATAATTGAATAAAGAGGCGCGCGCGCGCGGGCGAAATTGTGTCGTCGCAGCGAAAGGAGCGAAAGTGGTAATTCACTCGTTTGCGCGGCAAACTAGTTGCTCTATATGTAAATCGCTTGTTCTATATGGAAATGCCCGCCTTTTCGCGTAAACGCGGCGATGTTACAACGTGCTGGTAATACACCGCCGAAATCGCGGGGCTTCGCGATCGCGCGCGACCCGCCGGGTCACGAATCCACGCTCGGGCACGAATCGCGATTATTCAGGCGGAGGCTGAAGGGTCGCGTCAAACACGTCGCCGATTGTTCCGCAAATAATTCGGCGCACCGGCGGGGCACAGGATTGACGGATATTAATTGTTTTCCCCATATTGATACGGGACGACCGCGCCACCCTGGCCAAACGCGCGGCAACCTCCGACTCTCGATCTCGCGCGTTTACGGTGTAACGCGGCGGCCCCAAGTGATGTCGCCCGTTGTTCCCCGACAATAATAGGAGTAATTAACGCATATCGTAAAAACCGGATGCGTGCTCTCGAGCTAAAAGAGTGACGAGACTTCAAAAGCGTGCTCACGGCCTGGGGATCGGCTCGCGCGTGGAGAACGCCGGGGAGGCGCGCGTTAATCGGATGCAGAGAGCGCGGGAACGCCCGCGTTATTTCGAGAGCGAGTCGATTTATTTCCATTATTTCTCTCGTCCGGCGACGGGATCGAGTGCGCGAGTGTATGTGTGTGTGCGTGTATCGGAGGAGACGTGATTTACGACGAGCATTGTTTGCAGACGTTTATCTGATTCCATAAGTCGGTCTTACGTGAAACGAGCTTCTTAATTGGAGTTTACCTCAGCACGGGTCGAGGAGGGTATCCAGTTTTACATCCCGACGTGTGTATGTCGGGGAGAATTTGGAGCGACGTTAAAAACTCGTCCCGACGGGGATGAAGTGTTGATAAGGTGATATTAAAAGGATCGGCGCGTCGAAGGGATACATATCTTCGTTAACGTAAAATGTCAATGGGATTCGACGGGAGTGACGGACGGCCGACGTAACTTTCGGTCCTGAGATGGATGTATGTTCGTAATACCTGGCGAAGGTGTTATCCGAGCGGAAACCGAGCTGGAATGTAGTGGGTGACTGAAAAATTTGTTAGGTTGGATCTACCTGAAAATGGGCAACTTAACGCGTCGTTGAAGGAAACAGAATTTCTGGTTGTAAGAACCAAATCTTTTTCATGAGAACAGTATAAGTAAATATGTTATTAGTATGCATCGAATATATATATATACATATATATAGACAATGAAACTTTAGTTACTTTCTAGATGATCATTATCAGTTCCTAATCAAATTTATAATACATTTCTATTTTTTCTCTATACGATTTTTTATTTTATATTATTATCCAAAATATTGTGAAAAAGTTTAAATATTTCTCAATATATAATCTTTGATTTTTTCTTATAATCTCTTGCTTACGTAATGTGTATTATAAAGATTATAGATAAAATCATACATAATATCTTGTAATGTCATATGTAATAAAAAATTACACACATATTCTAACGTTTCAAATAAAATTATAAAATTATTATTGCGTGTATAATAAAATTATACACACCATCTTAATTTTCTTTTCTCTCTTCTTCATTCAAAACGACCGAAACTTTTAACGTTGCATCAGCGTTGTATTCGGAACTATAGTTACATTTACGGCGAATGTCTGGAGATGGAGTTGAAAATCGAAAGCAGGACCGATGGTAGAAACGAGTGTCGCACGGAGACAGATTTCTCAGGCTTCAGACGGTTTATTGACTCGTTTCGGTCTTCTATTCGCACGGGGGTGGTAGAGCAACTGGGCTGGACCAGGTGTCGCCGAGATGTCGCCGAGTAATACGCGCTCATTCTTCTTCCGGCTGTTCGCGCCGAGTCACCTCGCAGAATTAGATCAGCGCGGAAGTAACGTTTAATACGCGTCAATCAGAATCCACGCGATCTTGACAATTACGCGAGGCATGTACACTCAGGCAGGTCTAAGAAGACGGGTCGGACGAGAAGAGGAGGTGCGACTTATTCGTTCGAGTTCATACCGGCGGGCACGGGAGGGCAGGGCAATAAAATTCTAAATGAGACTCCGCGACGGAACATCGCGTTTAATTCCGCAGCCCCTCTCTCTTTCTCTCCCTCTCTATCTCTATTTCAGGATGAGGAGAAGGAAGGGCATCGTACATAACCGTTCCTCCACTCGGGCAGATGGAAAGCGAGTTCTAATCCGATCAGACTTTCTTTCTAGTCGTCGACGAATTGAATGCAATCACCGGGAACTAGCTTCCTCCTCGGCGTTATAAGAGCATTTCACCTGCGCAAATACGCGCGTGCACCCGGCGAGATCCGAGAACTTGGCCAACTCAGTGGAGAAGCGAGCTTATGCGCGCCGTTCGATCTCCGGTGCTGAAGGAGATGTGTAAAGATAGATGACGAGAGAGAGAGAGAGAAAGGAGAAGGAAGGCTCCTCCGGAGTGGAGTCGTCGGGGAAACGAGTAGCAGTAGAGCCGCGGTATCAGGCACAGCGCTCTCTAAGGTGAAAACGAAGGACCCATGAGGGCAAAGGGGAAGGGGAAGAGGCAACAAATGACGGTGTTTTCGTTTCGCGTAAATAATAACCGTTCTCGGGAAGAAAGCGGCGCGGCAGGATCGGCGGATGGGGGGGGGGGATCCAAATCCCCGGTGAATAAGCGCGGACGTACGTAATCCCGTCACTAGCGCATTAACGATATGAAAGGAATATTGACTTACTGTCTCTGAAGTGCGCGGCCCGGGTAATGGAGATTTATCGGCGAAGGGTCTGGTTGACGACAACGGTAACGAGGGGGAGGACGAGAAGGCGATGTCGACATCGTCATCGTTCTCGTTCTTTAATATCGCGGGTAATATATTTTATGCTTGTATAAGAAGACGTCGAGAGCTCGGCCGAGGAGAAACTTCGTTAATCGAGTCTACCTTCGGTCTGGCGCGCAGACTCACTCGGGAATACTCCGGACAACGGGGCCGGCGGCGGCCGACGGATTTCCTATACTTTTTCATTATTCATGCAATTCGTAAATATTAAACGGCGAACGAATGCGTCCCCACTCGTTATTAATACCCGCCGCCGTTTCGCGTGGGTAATTTCCATAGCGATGAGTTCGAAGTGTTCGCTGAAAAAAACTCGAATCGTGAGTAATGTGTTCGTGTGGACGCGTGTATGTGCGCGCGTATGAGCGGGCAGAATGCCGCGGAAATTTAAATTACCGCACTCTAATGTGCGAAGCGTGCCGCACATTTACACGAAGTGGTTTCACCGAGATCGCCTTTAAATCGCTTCAATTCTCCGGGCTTGTATTTCCTCGCCGGGATAAATAATGTAATTATGAGTCTGCAGAAAAACACGACGCGCGTCTTGCGCGACGAACAGATCATTCGAGAGGGATAAATTCATTATTTCAAAAATAAGAATTTTTTTAGTTTAGATCACATCGGGGTGTTTCCCAACCGAACTAATAACGTTTGCAAGAGTACACGGAGAGAAACAATCCGGAGAGACGACAAATTTTATGCTGTCGTGACAAATAAATAAATATGCAGAATGTCTCTTAAATACCGCTTAATATTTTAGGAGCTGATTTTTGAGGTGATTTTACGAAGAAACGAACTTGTATTCGTCTGAATTTTTTCTTCATGAAGTGACCTCAAAAATCGTAACTTCTAAAACATTGGACGATACTTAAGAAACATTTTTTCAACATAATTTGTTTATTTATTCGCTACGACTGCAGCATAAAATTTGCTGTCCCTCCAAATTATTTTCCTCCGTGTACCACAACTACTCCATACGAGTTATAAAAATACGATTGCATAATTATTCAACTTGTTCAACTATTATTCAATTGCATTCGGTTAGATCAATAGCGAAATAAATATAATCAACTGCTAGTGCAAACATCCGAGAGCCAAGGATCAAATTTGGGTCCTCGATGTCACGCTTATCAACCTGAGTGTGTGGCTTACCTGCCAAATCTAATAATGACTCGTGAAGTGGTCTTTGTCCCTGGGGCAAATATAATCTGTGCCCCGGGGTGTTATATAATACACGCAAGTCGGGCAGAGTGTAACTAATCCGTAAATGTTTATCAGTTAGTCGGCGATAGCTGTTTAAGCAGGTATCTGTATTCAGACGCGTTTCTAGGCGATGTCGTTGAAATATATAGGAGATTACTTCGTCACACTCGCGATTTTGTATCCGCAGCCCTCTGTTCGCGGCTTAAAATCTACATACAAAATGTCCCTAAACTATCGTACAGGTGCCTTAACGGCGCCTTTAGGAGCTTAATCAGGGTCGGAAATTCTAATACGGTGGAATTGGCGAACGTGCTTATTAATAATCGCATTTAAAATTATGTGAAATATTGTAGCAAATTTATGACATATTCTATTAAATAACGCGACGATACTCTCAAACACGGACTCGGACCGTTGAGGGTCGCGCGACCTTCGGAACGACGCACGTAAAGACGCTGCGGCGAACAAACGATCGCGAGAGTCTTAGATGCGCGCGTGAACGCAACGAAAGGTGTTATGCCCGGGTTTTCTAAATCGGTCGAAACGTGTGCGAAATAAATTACGATGCTTCGTGCGCACGATCCTCGTGCAGGGATCTTTGTGAGCAATGGGAGCATGCTGATATTTCAAGGCTGACTACCGCATTCTCATTTTTATTGGATTCAAAAGAGAAATATATAGAGTGGAATATATCGCGATCCGGATATTTATGTATTAACATCCCGTCGAGCGCAATCGATCTGACAGGCACAGCTTTTGCACATTATAGATCGTTTTATTGTAAAAAATTATTTGGCACACACTTCTTTATAAATATGCTCAACGATCAGAGAAAACACTTTTATTTTTTAGACTTATTCAGTCTTTTAATAGAGGTTATATAGATCATTTTTTTTTTATCAAGATTACTCAGTACTCACTGTTTATATAATGAAGCTGAAAAGTAAGAGTTCTACAAAAACACTTCTATATTTTAGACTTATTTTTTTCCCTTCCAATTTTAATCTTTTACTAAAGAAATTATTGAATAAAATGCATAATGAAATAGATTTAAAGAAGTGAAAATTATTATGATAGGAACGAGACGCGTGAATATTTTTACAGTCCACGTATGAAAACTCCAAATAAATGATTGTAACACTTTTAAATTGAAGTTAAATTATATAATAAAAGATAATAAGAGGAAATTGCAGACCCTACGCGCGTGTAGTAAAATATAACGTATATGAATGTACAATTCATTTTCCAATTATTTCAGGAACGCTAACCTTGCATTCAAATTATTTTACAATAATTCTCAAATTTATATAGATTTATTCAGCCTTTTAATGAAATCTTATCGAATAACTAAAATATAATCCAATGAATTTAAAGGGACGAAAATTATTACAATAGAAACGACGCATTATTACAACCTGAGTATGAAAACTTTTCGGATGCCTTCTTAAAATGTTAACTATAAAACGTGCCTGCCAAATACATTACACGCCGCAAGGGGAAACTAAACGTCTGTGTATTCTCGATTCGTCGAGGCCGAGCTACCTCTTTATCCTCGTAACTAATTAGGAAAATCATGTTTTGTTTCAGATTTGCCGGAGCTTGTGGCCGCATCAGGAAGGTAGACGAAGTTCCAGCAGAAGCAAATGCCGTGCCGGAGGATCGGCCCGGGCATAGTCGGCTCGAGGGTAGGTTCATAAACTCGCATATTTCTCTTCGTAACCCTTTGCTGTCGAAATATAACCGTCGGAATGACTCGAGTTACGACCGCAAAGGGTCGATCCTTTCACATCTCTATGCACAGACATTGCACACTTGTACCTTAAACCGAACTCCTGAATTTAACTAACCACCAAATGATTTGTTTCTCTTCCCTTTCCTTTCTTCGCTTCAGATCTCATTTCAGGTGATGGATTTTTGCAAAACTTTATTCAAACCAATGCGACTCACATTGCTCGTAGATTGTTGCACGTGAGATTTTGCGTGTGCGTATCGTTGTAACAAAATGCATGGCTCCAGATAATTAGAAAAGATCAGTGTTTTAAAAGAGGCCGGTATATATCATTCAGTTAATATCTTTAGTGAAAACATATAATCTTCAATAAAAATATACAAATGTGATATTTTCGCTATTACAATCGCAATGATTTGCCCTTCAGTCCGAAGTATAGAATCCAAATTATTCCGTGTAAACTCTTAATCGCAATCTCCTAATTGTTTCGAGCGGAGAGCCCAACGACGCGTCGAAACAGCGCGCTCGCTCGCGGAATTCGCGATCACTTCTCCCCCGCGTTGATAGAGTTTGCGGTCGTGTCGCGGTCACCGATACTTTCTGAATTTCCATTTTCGCCCGGCGCGATTTTTTTACACGCGATTCCGTCACGGTTGTGTTTCTCGAGTGCCGGCATTCATCGCGTGTTTCCGAGAAGCGCCGCGGAATTTATCGTTTACAGCGACAGACGTTAAACGAGCTCGTGGATTCCGATTTCGCCGTGCGTTAATTGAAGTCGGAGGATGCCGTCTCAAGTTAAAGGGAAACTTTTCATTAATGCGGTCGTTAATTAGTTAAACGCCGTTGAAACGCGGCTATTAATCGTGCCGGGGGAGGGGGGGAGGGGCGCAGTGAAGTGCAATCAGCGATCGCGCGGGGTTGCGCGGGACGAAGGTTGCGGACGGACTGCGAACTTTCGGATGCAAAACGATGCAGTTCGGGATGCAACGACGGGAATTTCGCCGGTGGATCTGCTCGGACCTGAGTGCATCTCTGAACGTCGACAGACGAGGGCGAGTCTCTGCGCGATACAGCGAATGTGGAAAATGCAACGCTTACAGAACGTCCGCTATGCGGCGCATGCTCGATCGTAAGTCGCATTGATTTCCGAGAGGGGAAAGAGTAAGGGCGATTTCCACCGTCGTTTAAATTCACCATTCTCGTGGTTGTCAATTGTGTACGATCTTCGATCGAGAGCGCAATCAATTACAGTTTTGTATTCATGAACCCGTTACTCGGCCGTTCGGACCGATACTTCCCGCGGTAAGAGCTAAGATTAACGAAGATAACGAAGAGCTAAGATTAACGAATGATCCAAGATTTATAAAGCTGCTAAAGATTATTTTCAGAACGACAACGGTCCGTGAACTTCGACTTAAGATCCTGTCCGGGTTCGAAAAATGTAATCCCTTAACGAAGGTACAGTTTCTAACGGCGTGTCGTCGAGATTAGCCAATTGCTATAGCGTAAATAGTGTTTTTCACACGAAGCAAGAGACGTAAAAAGAATTGTATAACAAAAATCTCTACAGGAAGAGCGACGTCAGGTAGGCCAGGCATCAACTCCGCGAGAATGAACGAACGTACGACAGGTGCGCGTGTTTACACAGTCACAGGGTTGCGTTCGCGCGAGCGAAAGCTGTCACCGGTCAACTTCGATCGCTCGTTACTCGGGAACTATCGTGACCTCGACGTTCACCAGTCACGATTTCCGATTCTAATTAAGCCGCGGATTGCGCTATTTAAGTGTCGCAGGGCAGCCCTCTCGGGCATCCCGTGTACGTCGGTCGGATACTCTCGGTCGACGATCGGCGATCGCACCGCGCCGAAGAATTTGCACCACGTGTTGAAGGATGCACGTCTGCATTCGGCACGGACTCGGCATTCCGCAGACATCGAAGCGCGCCGAAGGCCGCTAGAAATTCAACTCCTTTATGCCGCCTGGAAAGAAGGACGCGAACCGTCGAGAATCGGTTAACACGACCGGATAATAACGTTCGCGAATACCGATGCTCGAGAGGACGGCGAGACTTTTGGAAATGGGAAATCTCGCGGACAGTCCGTTTTTCCCGTCGCTTTAAATCACCGCTCGGTGTCTGCGCGCGGTCCTGTCGCTCGAAGCTGTCACGGATCACCGCAAACGTCGTTTAGACAACGAATGCAGATACGCTGTAATTCATATATTAATTAATACGCCAAATATGCCGAGAAAGCATACAGATCGTTTTACTAAACCGCACGCAAATACTGACGTATAATTTTTACCTTCGCGAATATACGAGTATATTCGTGAGAAGTGCGACAAATGTGAATCCCGATTCGAGCCGGGAACCGCGGGGTGTGCGCGATGTTTCTTCGGAATAGCGTATAATGGCGGACATTTAAATATTGTACGGGATAAATACGAGTCGCGGGGAATTTCGCATAAATACGCCGGGGTTTGCGCGACTCCTTTGCCCCCTCCTCCTCCGCGGAGAAAATAAACTGCCAACGGTGATATCAGCCTGTTGAACAAGTGGCTATTTAAGAAACGAGTCTGAATGCAAATCCAAGGAGCGTTCGCGAAGCGGGGGGCGGCGTGTCCGGCTGAAAAGCGCGTGTATCCATCGCCGCATTTGGCACGAACTTCACATTCCTGGTCGGTAAGACACGGAAGACACCGCAGACACCGGATCCCGTCCCTTTGTTCCCACGACGGAAACTTCATTATCTCTCGAGTTGTTACGAAGCACCCGTCACAACGCGGGGGCGACTACCCGGTCATAATTACATTCTAAATATTCCGTGGGCGCGAAAAGTTCGGGAAGTTTGTTCGCCGCGCGTGCGAAGGGAAGGCCGAGGAAGGGAAGATAGTGCTCGCTCATTGAACGTTCTCGTCCATCCGGCCGCGTTATCGTCGCGATCCAAGTTCTATGAAAATCTCTCTCTCTCTCTCGTCGTTTCTGCGTATATCGGGGGTGGTGATCATCGCGGGGGGTTGCTCCAGGGCGATTATCCGCGCGGAAGTTGCGCGCGCGAACCGACAATTGCATTTAATTTCGGCGCGTCTACAAGACGATTATGATCGTCCCGCGGGAGCCGGCACGTGCTCGACATTCCTGAAGGACATAACGTGCGAGGCTTGTCACGAACTGGTACTTGTCCCTCTGTGTGCAACCACGAGATAAACCTGATTACCCCGTGGCAGGGTGGACCGGCCCGGCACTGTTGGCCCATAGACACGTGGGCGCGCATTCTCTCGTTTGTGGCCGGCTTACATACGTCGGCAACGAGGGCTCGTTTACACCATACTGATGAAGGATACGACCGTCTCGGAGAGGGCGGCAGAGAGAGAGAGAGAGAGAAAGGGAGCAAGTCGCTAACGACTTATCCCACGACGATCGCGCTCATTCGTATGCGACGATTGTACTCCGTCCAATTCTCCACGGGCAAGATGATGCGACGTATCGTAATTGGTAGTTTCTGCCTCTGCCTGAAATCCGTTCTCCGTTAACGAGAATTGCTCGTGCCCGCGTGGACCCGCGATTGTGCCCTCCTCGGTACCGGGGATTCGTTCCGCCGCCGTGTCCCCCCCCCCCCGCACGGTATTATTCTCGGTGGTCTGCACGAAAATTTCACGATTTATTTATTCCATCTGCGTTTACCACGCCGAACGCGCCCCGCAAATTTCCGTGTCCTCGTTTACAGCGGGAATATCAACCGGCTACTTATCCCCCGTTATTCGTCATCCGGTTTATCCCGCAAACATCGCGAGAATCGCGACGAAGATTCTTTGATACCTTGCGTGTGAATATGCCCGCAACGGTTTGAACGTGTCGGACGATCCCGATGAAGCGTAATTTCGACCGCTCTTAGACCGGTATTCTTAATGTAATTTTATATTTAAAATCATACGGAGTTTATCTTCAGTTGCTCCGTAGCTGAACTATCCATACGGTATCTGAAGAGAAATTTAACAATCTTAAATGTAAGATCCGACTATGAATATCGGTCTTGAGGACAGTTTGGTGACCTACTAAGGTGACCCATAGTAAAAACCTGTCTTGGAATACTTGTTGACTTCCCTCTTGAACCATTAATTCTATAGATTTCATTTTAATCATATATATTTTGATGCTAAAACAACCTATTTTGACACATAAAACAACGAAAACGGAAATTGAAGACATCATCGTGTCGACCAAAGCAGAAATAAAGTATATTATTAGAACTGAACCTATTTTATCACCTTAACTCTTACTATATAAAATTCAAGGTTTACACAGGGCCAATATTTGGACTCGTGACGTTAGGAGCGCATCAAATGATCTTAATTGCGGGCCGTTGCTCATGTGATTGCCGAGTAATCAGTTTTGACAGGAGTCGAAGTGGCAATACACGATGCGAGAATGAATTTGATCAAGATAATTTGATCAAGATAGTCGTGACATCCATCGGATCCATCCGTAACGTAGACATATCCGAGAGTACTCCGGGTCCAACTGTTGCAACAGCAATGCTTGAAGGATTGAAAAATTTTATGCTGTATATCTGAGTACAGGAGACGTCCGATGTCACGAGTGGCTCGCAACATGACCATTTGATGCGCTCCGAACTTCGTCGGGAAAAAAAATGTGTTTAAGCCGTTGCACAAACAACGGTATACATGTTTGCCTTCGATATGTTCTATTTTTTCCCGATGCAGTTTGGAACGTAGCCGATGTCCAATAAACGACTTAACTTTCGGGAATTGTTCAAAAGCATGCTTTCCTATCGGCCACGGTTCGAAATTGCATCGAGGAGAAAGTGTCCGGACCTTGCCGAAAACCAAGAGCACACACTGTATGCCATATCATTCCCTAAATCGAGAGTTGGTCGATACACATACATATAAGATCGAAAATTGCACACGTAACTCTAGTGATGACAGTAAGGCATACATGATGCAGTATGTTCATGAACCGGCTTAAAGCCGTAATATATAAAGCCATACCATTCTAGTGCTCTTCCCAGAATAAATACGTCTATTTTCAATACAGCTTGAACGTGTTTTCTACGCAGCTTGAAATGAAAGAACTCAATTTCGGCGAAATGATAAAAAATAAGAGTGAGAGGGCGCGTGCAACCGACCCGTTTCTCGGCCCTCTCTCGCTGGGCCCTCGGTTGCGTTCCGAACTGCACCGAAAAAAGGTGTCGAAATCGTTTTGAAACCAAGCGTACAGGGTGTTGCATCGACATATCGAGCAGTACGACGGGTTGCCGCTGCAAAAACACGCATGAGAANAAAAAATAAGAGTGAGAGCACGCTGCGCGAAAACGGGTCGGTTGCACGCGCCCTCTCACTCTCTCACACGTGCCTTTGCAGCGGCAACCCGGCATGCTGTTCAATATGTTGGTGCAACACCCTATACATAGGCCGGAGATCTGCAATAGGTGTGATAAGTCTTCAGCGGTAAATTGTAACGCAATTTCTAGAGCAAAAAGCGTTACCAGCCTGAAGCTACCTACCTGAAGTTGCGGTTCTTAGATTTAAGCGCTACTACGACTTCTGGCAGCGCGGAGAACACTTTCTGTCGGAAATTGTGTTACATTTCATTGCTCCGAGAAGAAGGCCAAAGGTTTGCTACGCTTATTGCAGATCTCTAGAACTTACGCGTTCTAGAGAAAAATAACTTTACGTGTCGAAACTACTATAGCGATCTGTGTGCAGCGAGTTTCAAAACGATTTGAATATTTCTTTCCGACACAGTTCGGAACACAAACCAAAGTCCAACGAAAGAACCAGTTTTCGAAGGAGAAGTTCCCTTATCGAACCATCGTTACGTTCCAAACCGTGGAACCAAGAAAAAAGTGTCTAAGCCATTGTGAGACTCAGCGTGCGCGGAAATACGGCCGCGCGACTCGTAGCGCGTTTCGACGGGATGTCGGCCGTCGCCATTGCAAATTCGTCTT
This sequence comes from Dinoponera quadriceps, assembly GCF_001313825.1. Lineage (NCBI taxonomy): Eukaryota > Metazoa > Arthropoda > Insecta > Hymenoptera > Formicidae > Dinoponera > Dinoponera quadriceps. The sequence continues at coordinate 515,810 of NW_014562508.1, read as the reverse complement.
AATTAACTCGTGGGCGACGATGAGTAACCGGACCGCATACCAACGTCTCATAAGCACGTGGCGGGTATTCGCCCGCTCGTGAGCGAGATAGAGCGTAAGACAACGAAGAAGTATGTTTTCTCGGCGCTAATAGATTTGGAAGTGTATCTTACAAGTAATTAACTGCCAAGTTTATCTTGCTATACGAACCCCTTCCCTAGGTTAACAGATAAGTCTCCTATCAATATTTGGATTATGTATAGGATGAACTGCAGTCGAAGACTGCTATGAATCATCCACGATGCTAAGCAGCAGGTCAGGCGAATTCGAATAAATTTCGCGCGCTCTGCGCGCAACATTCACGCGATCTGACCCGTCGGCCTGCGAAGACGAGGTAAACCTCGTCCCGGGTATTTCTCTGGAAATCGCGCGGGTATCGACGAAACGTAACTGCGAGCGCCGCAACGAATCACAGACGGAGGCATTCTTGTAATTTGTAAATAGGTTTCCACGTGGTGAACGCGCGATCGTTTGTACCGGATTAATGGATCTGATCGTTCGTTTCGCAAGTAGCAAACGACTCGTAACGACGGGGGTAGTTTCCTTCGTATACGTAAACACTTCTAATCGTACAGAAGAAATAAATTCGCTTACCGGTCGCCAGTTCCTTCCCTCCCCGCCGCGATTTACGTTAGCGCGCTCTAATTACTCACCGGCGGGTAACTATAAAGAAAAATGGAAGAAAGGGAAAAGAACGTTTGTGGTGCGACGGCTTAAATGATATCGCACGCTGAAAGGAAAAAGATATGACGTTCGAGTAAATATTTGCTAAGGAATATTGAAAGAATTATTTCGCTCGGATTAAATTAATATTATTTGAATATAGCGCACTGAAAGAACAAAGGAAGAAATAATCGAGAAATATTCATTCAATCGAGGCAAAATCATTACTCCAATAATCTTTAGCAAATATTGATTTGAATGTGGGACTTTTTCCTTTCAGTGCAATTCCCGTCTCACACACAAAAACGGTTAGAAATTGAAGTTTTGTATCTAGGACTCTGTCCAATTATTATGTTATATGTGTTATGTTATATTGATGAGGATATCATGACCTCGCGCTCTGATAAATGGACTTTCGCGATCTCGCGTTTCGAACTGTAATTAATACCTACGCGCGCGTAATATCAAAATAGAATTTCGGATCCGCGATATCTCGTATCGCGAGACATCACATGCCAAAATATCGCGACGCGGCCGCAATGAAAATCGCCGAGTAGATATAATGCGATGGTGATAGCCGGCNAAAAACAAAATGGAAACCCTCCCCCCCCCCCCCCCCGCGCGAACGCTCGTAAATCACATTATCCCATCGATGTAGAAACCGGATGAATACGACTGTCGAGATCTAACCTGCCTACTGGCGGGATTTGCCAAATTTTCAAGGCGATTCACGAGTATTAAAGGCGCGCGCATATATACGACGTCCACCGTTGATAAACTCCGTCCATCGAGTATGTATATACGCGGTGAGCTCTTCGTGGGATGCATTATTTCGCAGTCACTCACTCCCTTTGTGAAAAGTCAGCAAATGCGAGCGGGATTTTCGTGAAAATGCCGCGTCAGTAAGAATCTGGTGGAGCGTATTTCGCAATAAGTCCTCGATATATACGAGGAGGTATACACACCTGCATTGCATCCGATTTCTATTTTCCTTGCGAATAAAACGTATTCTTTTTCTTAGATCGGACACATTTTGATAAGACGCGCGATTAAACGACTAAACAATTAATAAGTACCCAGTCAGGCAGTATAAATGGCAAATGAAACATATTCTTCTCTGAGATCAGACGTATGTTAATAATGCAGATTAGAGAAGATTAGATCATTTATGAGTAACCCGCAAAGTGGTGAAAAAGGCGAATAAGACCTATTTATTCACCAAATCGGGCACACGTTGATAGTGTATGACCAAAAGATTAGATAATTTACAAGCAACCAGACAGGGAGCATAAATGACGAATGAGACATATTTATTTTTAAATTGAACATAGGTTATGATAGCGCGCGAGGATTAGTATTTATTAAAAGGGTTAGTATTTTATAAGTGATTAGTCTCAAAAAATATATATCGGATGGAATTTATTTATTTAAGCCAAGTAATTTATATTTATAAGTCAGGGGTTATTGTACGGCCGCGTTTTGCGAGATCCGCAGCTCGCCCGAACCTCTCGATTTTTTATCTGTATAATAAGCAGAGCAAATTGCTGGCTGCTCGATAGCTAATGGGGTTGATCGCTCATAAAGTCGGATTATCGACAAAATCGTGATCGTTACGTGCGCTCGTGCCCGATAAATTCGAGGACAGAGCGAAGGGATGTTAATGGCAATCGCGTCAGGTGAAAGGTAGGGGAAAAAATGTTTCCCCGCTTAATCGCGAGAGAATCTAAGCTGCGTTCAGCAACGGTTGTTGAATAACAGGCAATTGTTTCAGTAACAATTATCTATGATTGATATACACTTAGAGATTCACCATTCACATCCATCTTCCAAGGGGAAAGGGGAAAACTTCAGGAATACTTTAAGAATTCCGCGTTATTATTCCGGCAGTCGCGGTCGCCAGGCAAAATGGCGTCCAAGTCACGTGATAGCCAGTCGAACCGACTTTTTCGCCTCTCCGCTTATATCCGGGACTCCGCTCGATGGGATTTCACGTTGCAACTGGATCCGCAGAAAAATCGATCGCTCGCTGGAACGCGTCTAGCGCTAAATTATTCGATTTAAGTTAATCGCGCTGAACGCGCGCGTGCAATCGAATGTATCGCGTTTTCAAATTAAGTCGTGGCAAATAAAGAGGCTGCGCGACTGTTTCTCCCTGTAGCGCGGTAACCTAAACATATATGTAATCATCCCCACGGTTTCTTCCGCGTCGAATCAGCAATACGATCGCAATGCGGAACCGGCGCATCGGCGGCCGGGCGAAGCGGACGGGAGGTGGCGGCTATCGCAAAGAGAAAATCGGAAAATTTCACGGGGCGCAGCAGCCACCCCGGTAACCCTGATTAACCCGAGCCAGCGGAAAATTCCGGGCTCGTGAGTGCTCGGCGCAGCTCATGGCCACCGATCTCTCTTTATCTCTCTCACTCTCTCTCTCTCTCTCTCTCCCTTTCTCTTTCCCTCTGCCGACTCGTGACTTGGGTTGTACAGGCGGCGGTGGCGGCAGCGCCCGACGAGAGTGCCCCGTTTACACGAACTAATGGATTTCGCCGACTACACGCGAGTAGGTAACGACGCGTCGTGTAACGATCCCGTCGGTTTCTTTCGTACAACGGCGAATGATCGACCTAGATCGAAATAAAGGGGCGGCTAACGAGAGAGAGCGCTTTTCCTCTCGTCCCACCCGCGTTACTTTATACCACCACCTGGAACGTGACGGGTATCCCTAACAATGCTCCTTTTTTCCTTCCCCCTGCCGCCTCCTCTCTGATTCGCATCGATATTCGCGTCGGTAAACCGCCTCGTTTCCCCTACCCCGCTCCGCTCCGTTTCTCAGCAGGCGGAAGCAACAGATCTTTTCGGAGCGGCGGAGTTTTTCCGCGGAACGGTGGGGATGGAACGCCCGGGTTGGCGTTGCCTTCGGCGAACTGGGCCGTCTCTCTCGCGTGTCCCGATACCATTCCGTTACCCTCCGCGCGTAGCCGTAAGATTCACGATTTGTGCCAGTTTCATAATCGCGCCGAAAGTGCTCCGCGAGGCGCTCCATCGCGCCGGATCACCCGGCGAAAGGCAATTGAAATAATTCCGCGCCGCGGAATACACCGTATTCTCGCAATTACCGCATCCGCCGGTCGACCGCTTTTTTATATCGCGCCGTACTGCAATTTCGAGTCCGTAAAGATACACCATAGCGCGCTTCGCGCGCGGAATTATTTCGTATGCGAAGAACAAAGTGTGTTTTCTCCTTCTTCTAAAGGATTTATCAACATCAGGAATACAAAGAACACTTACTCGCATTCGCCTTGCATGTTAAAAAAAAGGATAAATAAACTCAACTGACAATTTATCACCGCGCTATTGGAGAGCATGATTGGTAGAGTTGAAGAGAGAGAGAAAGAGAGCACGAAGGAAGCCGTAATATTCTCGCAGTTTACCCCCGATGAAAACAATTAGGTCCGGCGTCGATCGGCGAACTCGTTAAAATTTAATTTATCTACCCGGGGACAGCGCTCGCGCATTTAACATGAATATTGATAAGAAGCCGGGAGAGAGCTCGCGGAATATTCATCTCTCGATGCAGCTCGCGGAATCGGCGAGAAGCCCCGACACGTACATATTTTATTTTCCGCATCGCGCGCGTCCTTTCGAGCGATCGGCGTTTCCCCTTAGATACGTTTTATCACATCGGCCGTTTTCACGCCGCCTCCCTTCCGCGAGGAAACGGCGCGATCAACGCGAAGTGTCGATTTTACGGCCGAACACGTTGTATTAGCGCACAATAACGCGAAGCTGACGGTGTTGTTCCTCGCGCTCGGAGCTTAAGTGTCCCGTTGGTCCGTGGTGTGCGGTTGCAACCCTCGGGTTCGCGATGTGTGCGTGAGAAACTCCCCGGAAATCTGATCTCCCTTCTCGACACGTAAAACGATCCCGGGCGTACGCGGGACACGACACTGTGATAATCCGCCCGGGCGCAAATCGAATCGCTGATAAATTTGATCCGCCGGCGCATAAAAATTTCACACGTGAAATCTTCCCGCCGGGCGAATTAGTCACGGCTCGAGCCCGCTGATAACGTCGGAAAAACGTACGACGCGTAATTCCCCGATTATCGACTGGGAAACGGTCACGCCTAACTTCCGCCGTTACCTTCGACCCCGCCGGACGGAGGATTCGAGGGCCGTGGATTTTTACGAATGAAATCAAAGAAAACCCGCCGGCTCCGACGACTACTCCGCGCACGGAAGTTTTCGTTAATGAAAAACCGATGGGGGAAATCAATCGAGCAGACCGTAGATAAAAGAAAACGACTCCGGCAGGAGTCGCGTATAACTTCCCCCGGCGAAGCTGTGTATCTTCATTCGACCTGCCGCGGCCCAGTTTCCCCCTTCCCCCTCTTGTACGAGGCGCGAGTTGAAAAAAGCGCGCGGCTGAAGTGTCGCCGGCGCGCGCGAATAATAACGTCCATTGTTGCTCAACCGCATGCGGCCGCATACGCGCGTGCACCGCACGCATCGTCGGAGTGTCTGTCGCGACGTTATAGGAATCACGGCGGGGCGGCGATCCCGCGGCGTTTTCAATTGCATTTGCAACGGGCGTGACGGGCCGTACGGCAAAGTTGGCGGGCTAAACGCGCGCACGAACTAGGGCAAACCCGGCGTGCTCGCACGGGGGGATGCCGGTGGTCGTAGGCGGGGCCCAGTATCGCCATGTGTGACGTTTTGCAAAATCCGCTCGATTCCATGCGAACGCAGCGAGCGAGCGAGCGCGGCAGAAGCTCTCGCCGGTGCTATCCGCCGGCGATTTATGCTGCACGCGCGCGCCGAAAGCTATCTGCGATCGGTTAACCGCCTGCTTTTCCCTCCGTATGCATACAGCCCGTTGCTGATTGCCGGTACGTATCTACCTACGCAGCTACGTGGCCGCGTACAGCGCGCGTACCGTGCGTGTACGAGCCCGGCCGGGTATTTAATGCGCGACCCATGGTGTATTTGCGCGCTCGATTACGCGAATTGATTGGAGCGCCGATAACAAATGTTTAGCGAAATTTTAGCCAATTAACCTGCGCACACCGTCCGGCAACTCGCGCTACCGCTAGTCCACGTGTAGACGCGCAGTCGCGTGACCGAACGCGCGACACGCCGTGTGCCGACCGTATCTCGGAATTCGAGGGAGGAGCGCACGGTACTTCTTCCTAGGTCGCGAATTCCCCGCTGCGTCGACGACACTCGCAAGCGTTTCTCGCAGAGTCCTTCTCGATCTTACAAAGCCCAAGTTTCTCGGGGAAGTGCGAACGTGTCGCACGAGTCGCCCGAGGAGGAAATTTTCCTACTATGGTGCTATGCTATTATTGATTAATTATGCTACTGTGACGCTCTGAAGGAGAGTTTGCCCATACTTTATGTATACAAGGTATCCCGGCATGAAGAGGATACCTAAATATCTTGGAGGATTAAATACGGAGAGCTTGAAAATAATCGGAAAAAATGACGGTGAAAAATCTTTTTTCGGGAATATGTGAATAGGAAAAGGAAGGATCATTTAACGTAACGTAACTGAGAATTTAGGTCTCCTGGGACTCGAGCGTGAGTTCAGTGGCACTCAACGTGTTGAGTTCCTTCCGCTTGTTTGGGTTATTTTCAATCAACGCTATTTATTAATGAAATTACGGGACAAACTTGGCGGAGGAAAGCCTTTCGCCTTTCCCGATATAGTCGATATGCGTTACCGAAGCTTAAGCGTAATTGAGTTTCGCGGTGAATTCAAGGGTCGCGACATCGATATATCTCGTTTCGCTGACACGCTCGAGTCGCGTTAAGCGAAGGTCGAATTGGAGGGTGCCATTCATTGCTTTCCAATTGTAGGAGGCCGTAACAATCATATATACCACGCGTGTATTACATAACATGTGCGTAGATCGGGTTCGTGTTGTTACGTGCGTGTGTGCATGTGTGTGCATATATATATACGCACGGTGTACATATGCTCCGATGAACGAAGCGGCGAACTAACCATTTGCCGAGCATTTCGTCTTCCGTAAAACGGATGGACGGTACAACAAATATTTCGGTCGTGTCATTTTCCCGAATAAGGACAAGTGGAATGCATGGGACGTTGTAATTCGCGGCTTCGTGATTCGAGGGCTTCTATTATATGTGCATGAGAGAGAGAGGGGGAGTGAGAGAATGCGAAAATTTCCCGTTCGCGAAACCAAATTCCTAATTGGAAACTACATACTCCGAAATATTCAGATCACAAGTCGTGTTATCTATATACGGCCTGACAATGAAATTCCCGGTGTAACATTAGATGAACGTGTTATTCGATCGTCCTTCGCCGACGACTCTATCTGCAAATTGTTTCGCCAAATATAAACGCGCTTTTATTAGCCCGACGATTCAATCGGCAGACTAGCTCGCTCGATAGAGTTGACCGATTAGAAATGTGTCTAATCGGACCGAGTCAAAAGCTAACAGCTAATTAGTATAAGCTGGATTAAATTTTCTCGTTCGTTACTAGTTCGTCACCGGCTGATTATTCACTAGGATGTAGGATCGATTTGTGGCCTAGCCGTTGTCTGTCCATCACACATCAAATATAATGAAATATAAACGGTACTGTCTGTCCTAAAATATGTAATTTAATTACTGTATACCTGCCATTAGCATTTAAGACAGAGGTAGCAGATAAAAGTTGAGTGGCTCCATAAAAACTTAGACAAAGCCGAAACGAGTGTCGCACTGGTATCTGGCAACAATTTACTACCTCGTGGCGAAAAACCGACAGGTTTCAATTTCCGGGAAATTCACAAGATCCGTGTGATTTCATTCTTACGCTCGTCATTATGAAATTCATTCGTCCGAATTCCACGGCGGATGCCGTGTAAATTCCACGATTAACTTTTGCTCACCGCCCGCTCGTATCAGCGTTACTCTCACGCGAAGATCCTCGCGATTCGCGCGGCGCGACAAACTCGAAGACACCGTTCCCGTCGTCTTCGTATTCGCTCGTCCCCGCTAAATTCACTGCGATAGACTCTCGGCTATCCCCGCCGCTTTACAATATTCCACAAGTTACCTAATTAAATTGTAAATTATCGTGCTGCTCGATAAATATCTCGGCAGCTAGCCGGCTGGTGCGCGCGCGCGCGCGCGCGAAGGTTAAATTGAATCTCGTCGCTTTCGACACTACCCTTCGAGCGCTCCGGGGAAACTTATCCGATGTAATAAGCGGATGCCCTACCCACATATCCGCGCCAAAGCGAACCGTGTTGCAGCTGCACAGCCCGTTGTATATTCGCATGCGCTTCATCCTCTCTCTCTCTCTCTCTCTTGCGAGAATTAACGCGAGCCAATAGCGCGACCGCCAGAAGTTTCACATTTCGCAACGCGCCGGAAACGCGGAAATGAGCGACGTGAAACGCCGCGTATGCAAATCGCCGGGTTCATCGTCTCAGGCTCGTCGGCTAAGATGGCATCTCGCGATCGATGCAGGTCGTTACAGCCGCGCGCAGTAGACGCACTCCGGCCCCGCGCGGCCCCGACGCGACCTTCTCTCCAGCGCCGGTATGTTGCACCCTTACCCGCATTCACACCGACTGTCTGCCGGAATTCCACGAGGTGTCCGGGCTTCGTCAGTCAGTCTACTACTCGTTCCACTTATCTCCCTCTGGCTCTCTCAATTTCCGTCTCCCTGCTTCTCTCTCTCTCTCTCTCTCTCTCTTTCTGATTTTCTCTGCAGTTCCGTCTTAAATGCCTACCGCAAGTATCTCTTACGACTCGTTCGCAATTCAACTATCCCGGCCCAACCACCCTGTTTCTCTTCTATTTTTCCTGGCCGCTTCTGTCGTAACATTGCGATTCGTCATTATCGTCCTTCCGCACGACACCCTCGTGCTCTTTTCGCGACCGAAACTGGGGATTCCGGGACTCCATTCCGCGGAAACGTCTCCCTCTCTCGACTTTATGGCCGTCTGTATTGTAAACAGGGTAATCGCAACGCCGTTTCCGCTTTTCCCCGGGTAATACCGGCTCCTCGAGCGTCTTGGAGTATACATGCCAATACGAAAAGTAGGGGGCGCTTTCAATGGCGTGTTACGACGAGCAGTCGCTGCGCTTTAGCTGGCAAATTTTGCGAATGCGATCGACGTCATCTCTTGTGCACTCCTTTGCAAAATGGCTTCAACTCGTTTCTTTTTATCCTATAACGGTAATTCCTTTCGCCTAACCTTAAGTTAACTCATTTATATAGCCATTAGAAAAAGTGAACGTCACATTATTGGCTAGTAACGATGTTAGACACAAATTTATTGACACAAATTTACCTTGTCGGTAAGTAAGGTAATCGCGAAGTTTAATTTCTACTTGGGGCCGATCACATTCTAGAAACGCGCCGAAGAAAACACGCTAAGATTGTTCTGCAAACGAGTTCGCTTATCACAATTAACACCGACTGCAACGTCAAACGACACATTAAACATGACAGAGGCTCAAATTAATGATCTCGAAATCCACTGCGTGACAAATTTTCTCAACTGCATTCTCCACATTTAACAGCCGCTAAATTAAAGATCCTTTCATTTATCGCAGGTGAGAATCTCCTTATCACGCCCAGCGTGCGGGATTGAAGGTATTAAAAAGATCTCGAGAGACAGAGAGAGAGAGAGAGAGAGAGAGAGATCAACGTTCACAGATAGAATAATATTAAGCGTCGGATAGGTCGTTTTGCTTTTTCACTTCCGACGTGCTCGCGTAATTCAAGTCGAATTGGAAGCTCTGGAAATAAAAGCGCGCTTTGCAGCTGCAGCGAACGCGCTCTCTCCCGTGTCTGTGCAACCGCGCGCGGTACTTGGAGTATATATTGGCGTTAGGCAGGAGCCACCTGAGTAATAAAAAGTGCGATCGGATGCATCGGTGCAACACTCAAAATATTCCTTGTTTTTTCTCCCTCCCTTTCTCTCTCTCTCTCTCTCTCTCTCTCTCTCGTTACGAGTATTTTCCCTCTTATCGAATACAGTAGCGGCCGTGAGGCTATCCTCGCCAACAGGCGGGAACCGCCACACCGCCGCTCCGGCCGACGTTCGATGAAATGTTCATAGGCAAATGGAGACTCAATTCCGCCAAAGAATAAAGACCTTCGCAGTCCATAAATTTTATCTAGATTTCAATTTCTGACATCCGCCCGAATGGAACGAATAATTTCGAACGCGCGTTTCGAAGATAACTCTTCGACGGCGACGCTACGATGTATCACATCGGAATCCCGCTCTCACGCGAGGTCCGAGATTCCAGCGCGATCTGCGTTATGTATTAATGAAAATCCAATATGTTCCGCGCCTAGTTCCCATTCGTGACTCTTTTCATCATGGATTTACGCCAGATTAAAGTGCGATTCGCATAACTGTGCGATACTTAAGCTAAGATTCGCCGGGAAGAACTCCTTATTAGGTTCCTTTTCGCTCAGCACGCGAGGGAAAACGCGAATGAGAACAGTGCGCACGTCGACGACGGAAGTTGAGGAAGATTACGACAGGCAACTATATATATATATATATATATATATATATATATACATATATACGTATATGGTGTTGATATCTCGACGTATAATAAAGAGCGTAGACACAGGATTAACTTCTTTTTAAATTGCTAATGTAATCACACTGCTTTGTGTACTTTATATTCTTTAGAGCTCAGCGGGAGATCGTCTCCGGTGTAAAACGCGCAGCAATATTAAAAAGTGTAGAGAGGGTGTCGCAATGCACAGGGACAGGTGTTCAAGAAGTCGGGTGATTCCATCTCTTTCTCTCTATCTCTCTCTCTCTCTCTCTGTTTTTCTCTAGGGCCAACGGGAGAGAACGTAGATTAAACGAGTCCGCGCGAAATCTCCGGTGAGATACTCCCGTTATCGCGTGCGCAACCTTACTAAACCTTCCTAAAATTACGTGAAATCGCCAATGTAGCCGTGATCCACGAGAGACTAAGGACGTAACGCAGGCGGCGATGGCGGCGCGAGTTATCTCATTGCTTCAGCTGCGCGCGCGCGAGCGAGCGTCGGGAGGAAGAAAGAACCCGTTCGCAGGAAGCCGAGAGCACGGGCTAAAAACATTAATGCCACTCGCCTATCTAGAGTCCTTCAGCACGCTACTCGCAGAAAGACGAGCGGAAAGGCGACGCGACGGCTGGGGCGGGGGGAGGGACGCAGAGCAACAAGATAGCAGCGTACGACAGTGGAACCTGAAGTAGTCCTATCGCGCGAAAGAAGTGTCCTGAGATAGAGAACGCCCGCAGGCATACTAGCCTCTCCGCAAAGTGCCACCTAAAACTTTGAATCTCGCATCTCGCGCCTACGAGGCCGCGCCCTTAAATCGCCCGTCTCGGCTTCTTCCTTCTGTATTTCTCTCTCTCTCTCTCTCTCTCATCTTCTTCACTTTCCAGAGCGTTTCTACTCTCACTCACTCTCTCCGTCTTTCAGCATCTCTTCAGTGGCGGTCTTCAAAGTTATATCCAGCCGCGAATTCATAAGCGCCAGGTTACTGCAGCGGTCGCCGGAAACTCACGGCCATAAAGCAGCAGGCACCACGACGGGAATGCTCGCGAAATAGAGAGAAATTTATGCAATTGAGCGTCGTTCGCGAAAGGTCGGACACACCATAGCCGGCCAAAAACGCTTTGGTGATACATGAATATGAAATGTACTCTGGTATGAACATATATGTAGGGGAAAGGAGAGTAAGATGACGAAGTGAGTAAGGAGATTTGCTAATTTTTCTAAGCTAATAACAAATAACGAATCTGTGCCCAACTCATTAGGGGTTTCTAATAATAATAGATAAACTGTTATAGTTTTACTTCAATTCGTCGACGATAGTAGATAATATAATAAAAGAAATGTATTTTGGACACACCTATATATAATTTTGTGATATTTCTTCATAAAAAATTACACAATTATGGTAAATATTTTCACTTTCTCTATAAGACCACAGTATTTAAAATCGTACATATTTCTTCTTGCCCACATATGGCAAGGCGGAGAAATTGACATGTTCTAAAAAAATGAAATTGAACAGAATACTCGTTTATTTATAAATTTCGCAATTTATGCAGATGATAGGCAAGGTTTTGTAGTTGCTCAGAAAAACATTGATCTTTATTTCTACGTTATCTCGAAAATGAAGAAAAATCAGCAAATCTTATCATCTTACTTCCCTACACATCAAGTTTGTTAACGATATTGCGCGTTTATTCGGAAAAAGTGATGCGTTCATGAGTGTTTTCGAGAGAAGGAAGAGGGGAAGTTTCTGTACAAACAAGCGATCTCATCGGTATTTCGATAGTCGCTAGTCAAATTACACGAGAAAGGCACGCGCGCACACGGTATGCAACGGGATACGGTGGTTAGATATAAATAAAAAAAGAAAAATGGAACGCAAATATGAAAAGAGGATACGTCGGCTCTCCTTTGGCCGCGCTCCAGGATTTCTCGCGGACGCGCTTCCACCTCGCGATCTACGCTAAGCTCTCCGCCGTGCTTTTCCGCGCTATGGATTGTACTAGAGCAGACCGTTTGTTTCCGCGTTTATGGAACCTGCTTACTCTGTCTGGTTTCGCTTTACTGCCTCATACTGGGCCATTAGCCGCTGCTTGAGAGAACGTGAGATCCTCGCGGTGGGCGAATGAATTTGCGATGCTCTCGCCTAATATTTCGTAATAATTATTCCTGAAGTGGGGCGATGTCCGACACGACATGTCGGCGTCGAAGTTATATTCCGCCTCGCCTCGGTAAACACCGAGGAATCGCTTCGGGAAATGCTTCGGGCATCTCCTGCGATGCGATATGTAAGCTCGTCACAAGACGAGCGAGAAAATAAACGAAGTAACCAAGTGTCTACGCGAGTCCAAAACGATCTAATGTAAACTATCGATAATAAAACACATTTAGAAAGTATATATATATATAAATATACAGGAAACGTATACAAATATATAAATATGTAACAAATATATGAAAAAATATAAAAAAAAACTACTTTTTTTCTAAATATTTTAAGATTTTTCATTCCTTTAAGGATTGCCTCACGAAAATGTATGTCGTTTATTTCCGTCAAGAACTCGGCAAGTGAAACTGTTTGCTTATATTATAATAGTCCGGTCTGCATGCGTATCAGGCAGAAGAAATATCTCCATGTCAAGTAAAGTACACGATTTTTTGCGCGACGGAACGCTTCAATTAATTTTCACGGAGGAATTACGGGCGAGGCCGGCGCGCGAAAATATATGCACAACGGGATCACAGGAAATTATATTCTACAGTCGTTACCACCTCGGGACTCGGGGCCCTTCCATCATTAAACCCATCAGACGACTCGCACGAACGCTCGCGTGAAGCCGGTCGAAACGCGGCGCGTGGGGCCGCTAAATGTACTCGCGCGAACGTTTCCCTCTCTGTACACGCTCGAGCGCCCGTTCTGTGTCCCGTCATAACCACGTCGAAATTACGCGGTCCTTTTAATGAACGCGAAGGTATTACCCCGCGGCCCCTTTGCCAGCCATCCCCGGGCGGCGGACGAGCTATTTACAAGCGTTTCCACGCTCTCAGGTTCGCGTAATATTTCCGCTATGGAGGAGACCGATGTAAACGCCCGGGACTTTAGAGCGGAGCGTCTGCGAGATTTTTCCTGGCTACGTGCGTGCAAGTTTTTCTAGAAGCACATTAAAATTGGGAATGATTCTTACTCCTTCCGCATGGCTCTTATTGTGAGACTCACTCTCGACGTGTGTTAACCGCGACTGAGCTAAACGTGGAATATTACGCATCCGGGTCATCCTGGGACCTCTCACGTTGAGATTAAATCGGCAACGGCGTTGGTACTTTTTACGTATTAATGAGAAAACTCGTTGCTTTATTCTTTAATGAAATCCCACGGCGAGAAGGCTTGTTGCCTTCGCCGGGTAAGAATATTTTATTCGTCTCTCATGTGTTATTTGCGTTCAAAGTATTCTCTAAAATATTAACTTTGTCAAAGGATTTATATATTCAGATGGTTTATATATATCGCGTACATGAGAGAAACGTAATATTTAACATAAATATGAAATATATAAAAATAAAATTTATATTAATAATTTTTGACACTTATATATAAATGTAAATATTTTTATTTACACTATATATTTATATTATATAACTATATATATTCATATTTATATAAAATATAGATTTAATTGGAGCGCGTACGCGCGCGTATGGATTATGTGTGTGTGTGTGTATGTGTATAACTTTCGTCATTTAATCAATATACGTAAGTATATACAGAAAGAAGGAAATGTTAATTTTATTAATTACCAGCTTCGTTTCGAACGATTTTTTAGCTTGTGCGCAAGAGAAAGATTTACCGGTAACTGTTTCGCGATAAAGCTGCAAACAATTCCATAAATTTCTGCTTGAAAAATCACTATCCCTCATTCGTCAATACGTCGCGGATATTTGTCCTCCCCCTCGGAAATTAAAGGGGCAAGTTGAACCCTGCCGAATTTGCGGGCGCCGCAAACACGAGACCTCGGTTTAACGCGCACACGCACGACCGCGCGCGTACCGCCAGGCCGACGTGTTGGAAAAGCTATTTGCAAGAGCGACGATATTCTTTTGCGCTTTAAGTAGATAATACCTTACATTCTGGAAGCGCAATTGCTCGTTGCGGGCGAGGGTCGAGTGGCGGTCGACAGAGGAACGGAGGGCTGTTGGATGTTGGAAGTAAAGAGGAAAAAGAAAGACGCGCTATGGAACGACGACTGTGTTACCTCGAGCGATAAACTCCGTCGGAGCGATCCTCGGGGAAATAAAGTTCCGGAATGGTAGCGAAGAAGCGTCCCGGCTCCACCTTCGTCGTCGCGGCCAGTCCTCCTCCTTCGCTTGACCTCCGGCAAATCGCGCGAGGAGCGTCAGCCTCGTTGGCTTTCTCTTACATCGCGATTACAAGCGACGTCCGTCCAGGTGTAAGCACGACGAGACTCAACCCTCGTTAGAATCGAGAGAACGGCACGGGGATTTTATTCACGCATGGAGAATCGCGCTGGTGAAGCAGGATGAATTTGTAGCGACGTGTGCCGTTGTCGCGTTATTGATGGAAAACCGAAGAGAGGAAGAGGGGAGAGAGAAAGGGGGGGAGAGAAGAGTGAGACGGAGGAAAAGAGAAAGATACATTAACCCTTGAGCACTGCCTTGCTTTCCAGTGCTTCTGCTAAAAGTGCCGAAGGAATTTTTGAAAATGAAGGTATGAAAGCAAGACGCGAAAGGCGTAATACAAGAGCTGTATTATTATTTCTCTTAATAATAAACATCCCGCGTAGAAATTTCTCATGATTTTCCCGATCACCGCTCTGAAACTTACCGACGTACAAGTACATCTTCACGTAGAATTCTGAGAAGCGTTCGAGACATTTTACGCTTGACTTATTAGCAGTGCGAACGTTAAAATTATATAACTTTAACATGTTTCGAATGTCTAGTACACAGTCAAGAAAATGTCCTTTCCTTTAAAGCAAAGTTTATCCTCTTCTCCTCTTCAATACATCCTTACACGCGGCTTTCGCATAATTAAAAGAGCTTCGAACTAAAGAAGAGAAAACGATTCTCTTGTAAAACTAGACGAAAGAAGGAACGTCGATATTTATTTAGAACCGTAACAACCGTAGCGCCTTACACCAAAGAAAGATATCGAGAGGACTCAAAGAGACAATTGCGTGAATTTTAATTAAGCCTCGATGAAGTGTGTCATTCCAAATGAGGAATTGTCACGATTAAAAGCGACTCCCGGATCTCAGTTTCACCGATCCTTTCTTTGTGCGTCCGCGGGAAGTAAGGAAAAGTTAATAACGACTAAAAATTAATTAGAATCTTACGCTCCGAGAGCATCAATTCAGTTTATCAAAGGTTTTTTAATGAATCCGAAAGACGCAGTCTCTGCTTCCACGTGATATTGAGCTACGTGTACAAGTTGAAAGCTTCCAAAATTACACGCGAACGTAGTTCCATTTAAGCGCGGAAATAACACGGTCAAACATTCTGTTATTTTTTGAGCCGATTTTAGCGGCTCCAAATACACGAACGTCGTAGTCAGGACTGTAAAAGAGATTTCGCCGAACGCCCGAGTGCGAAGGTGGTCTAACAAATTTTCGATATCTTCATAATTGGGGGGGATTACGAGGCGGAGGATCAATCCCGATCAATCCGAGGGAGATTTCCGGGCTCATTGGCGTTATTCCTTTATAGCTTCATCTCCGTCATATTCACCGAGGCGGAAAGAATCCCGAGGAACCAATGCTCTGTCTTAGAAACTGTAGAGGTTTGACCCTTCCCTCCTTCTTTCCCCGCGTTCTTTTCCGGCTCCCTTCGCGATGCAAAATGGAACTCGGATGAAAAGTCACGGAGCCGTGGAAAATGCGATTCACCGGGGAGATTCGTCGCGTTGATTCCTCGAGGAGAGAGGAGGATACCTGCGGCAACGAGCGCGAATCCAGGGCCTGGATGCGAAAATTAGGCGGGTATGCCTTTTTGGATATCGGATTTCCAGGCGAACCGTGTAATCGCGCGAGACGCGTCGATATTTCGACAAATATTCCACTTTGTGTCTCATTAGAAGAGCGAGACAATAGGGACGCCGCGTCCGCGGGGGTAAATTTGTATACTAAGCCCATAATGACCATCAGGTAATCGTTCCCAATGGTAATACGCGTTAATATATTATCAATAGTAATAATACTAATGATAACTTGAAACTAGTGCCATGACGCGTGCGAGTTCCCGTTAATGTCTCTTCCAATCTAGGAGAAAATATGAGTTTTGTTTGTACGTTATACGCTGACCTTTACTCCATTTATATCGTTGAGGGATTTGAAGAATACGCTCGTGTCTGAATTTTTGTCCTTTATGTCTGCTTTAAGGAGATCCAAATGCTACTTTCTAGTCAATAACTATTTTATTAAAAGTGTTCAAAACGACTAAAAGAATAATTTTGCATATATACATAATACTAATTTAATATTTTGACATATATAAATACATGCTTATTAATATAAAGGAAATATCATATCGTGTGACATTGTTAATCACATATCTTTGCTTGTAGTCAACATTATACCAAGAAGTATGGGAGTAACCTTTTCCCTTGGTAATCAAATAAATATTACTTGAACGATAACACTTTTTCTCAGCGTGCGCAAGTACAAGTTAACTTTTACGGATACGACGAGCGCGGCCATCTCATTCGCGCGTGGCGTTCACTCGCGCATATATTATTCCGGCACCAAGATACGTATATTTTCGGTTCCGCTCGTGAAAATTACAACGGTGCCGTCGATGCACCCACGGAATCCCGCTGTTCGTTATTTCCGTCGCTTATCCAGACACGGTTGTTTGTAACCGGCGCTGCTTAATGAATATCTCGTACCAAAGCGGACGCGACGGAAGCGGCGCGCGCTGCGTTAATTACTACGCATCGGATTAATATTCCGCATTTATGGCGCCGCGAGAAATCGGCGGCTGCTTCCTTTCCCGCATGAACGCGTGCGTGCACACGCGTCCTCTCGCCCGCGCGATTTCGGTGCGGGTTCGGTTAAAACGCGACTCATTACGCGACTCCAGCAACGCTAAGCTCGTATATCAAGCCGAGAGGGGCCACTTGTATATAATTCACCCGAAGCGCGCGCGCGCGACCGACCCCCGATGTTGCTCTCGGGGTCGCTACGCTTTTACAGCATGTAATAAAAACAAAATGACCCCCGCGACCAGAGGTCACGATACCCCCGGCATTTGCATAAGGCGTCGAGAGGCCAAACGAGAGCCGCCGCTTCCGGCGCGCTGTGAATAAATCTTCTCGTGATTTATGCGCCCCTGATGATATGTCCTTGAACGGACGTAGGAGCAGGACACACTCGTGAAAGGTGAATCCACTCGAGAGGATTCCGTCTGCTTATCGGCGCACTTGCCCTGGGAATACCTTATGCCGTGTATCCTTATCAATCACTGTCCCCCACTGCGTATTACCGGGACGCGGACGCATTATCCTTACTTATGTGGCCTGTGATCCGCCTGGGATCTCCCGACGGCCAGACGAATTTGAAAATTTGTGAGGGGGACTGTGACGGAGATAAGGAGGTGGAGGAAATGACCGGGGACGGAGAAAGAGAGAGAGAGAGAGAGAGAGATGCGAAAGGACTGTGGAAAGAAAAGGGGACGACGGCGCGAGGAAATTCAGCCGCAATTACGACGTCGATCGGAGAGTGTCGGTTTCGCCGGAAAAATATCGGCGGCGCGGCAGGAGGGGTTGTTATCGAGGTACCCGATAACGTTCGGAGTCCTCGTCCTGAGTTACGGGAGTATCTAGCCGCGCGCGCCAAGTTCTCCGCAAAGTTTGCGTATTCAAGTATACGCAGTCGCGGTACTTTCTCAAAGAGAGATTATGCAAATTTTACAATAATTATCAGGCGGATTATCCCCGTATCCTCCTCGACGATGCAACTTCAGGGGGACCCTGGCTCGCCCTCTTCGACGGGGTATCTTTAATATTTCAACGGAGCCTCGAATTTTTACCGTCATCTCGGAGTCATCTCCGGAATCGCGGCGGGCGTGCGAGGGAGCCGCTAATATCCGAAGCGGATAACGGTCGTCCTCGGTGGGCCGTTGCGCGACCCTTGTTTAGGGTCCGAGATGGGACTGGATTTAAAGTCAGAGAAGTGTGAAAGAATAGATAGAGAGGAGACGAGGGAATTCATACGTATTATATACCCCACCTGGGGAAGAGAGTGTGTCAGGCGGAAAGATATGTGCGATAAGGAAGACAAACGACGAACGATAAAACGGCGGATGGCTTCCCGGGAGTCACCGTATACCGGAGGGGGGGGGAGGGGGGAAGAGCTGATCGTTATTAATGAGCGAAGTGCGTCGTTACAGGCTTATTATCCAGCCGTTCTAATTAAATTGGATTAGTGCAATGAAGCGTACTATGAAATTCTCGGTAAATGGTCCCACCTCGACCCTGCTCGCTACGCCCTACGTTATTCGCCCCGACGACGACGACGATGTCGTCGCCGTCACTAGCGACACGCGACGTCGACAACCGCGATAACATCCTTTGACGAATTCGATTACGCGCGGTTATAACGTCAGACTCCATGTGGTACATCCGATTAATTTATCAGTGTGCTCGTCTCTTCGGCGGATATTGTTATTAAAAGTGTCGTTGCCCGTGCCATTAATGTCACCTTGTGTGGGAACGCGAGATACACGATGATGTATCGAGGCATTCGCGCAAACGTGTACAGATGCACACGTCACAGCCCGCTTTGAACAACTGGAAATCATCCCCAATTATGGAATCACCAACTTCCGATTGCTCCCCTTTTCCCTTCTCTCTAATCGCACCCTTGGAGTTTCCGTAACTTTCACGATCGACCGGTTTAAGTCACCGTCAAAACGCCAAACTGTTCGGTCGATTCGCTTATTAATCTGATATCGAGCGCGAGGAGAGGCGGAGACGATATTCCGCGATGGAAGACTTCCGGAGTGTTACTGTGGAACTCGCGATTTGGAACTCGATTCGAAGCGTTAAAGAGACCGGGTCAATTTGAGGTTCTACCCGACAGTCGAAATTTTGATTCCTCAACCTTACTCCTCAACCCTTTAAACTTTTATTGCACATTGGTGCATCGATGCATTTGAAAAATGCAGTAAATTGTTTTAAAGCGTCCTCAATATTGTTTACAAAAATCGATTTTACTCGTTATTCTACATAAAAAAAATATTAAGCTGAGGTTATCGAAAAATAAATACTTTATGAAATATTTCATATTTCATATATTATACTGAAAATTATCACGATAAAATGTAAAATCGAATCTTTGGAAATGTGTACGTATCTTGGTATGAATAAATATGTTATAAATGGTATAATAAATATATTAGTATCCACTGAATAAATATTTTTTCATTTTTTAAATAATATATATTTCTTCCCCTCTTTCTCTCTCTCTCTCTCTCTCTCTCTCTGTTTCTTTTTTATGTAGAATTAAAAGTTCAAAAGGGAATTTAACAAGTATAGCATCGTCAAAACTAGTATTTAATTAATCTACATACCATCTAGGCAGGCGTAAGCTATCTTTAAGAACTTTACAGTTAGAACATCCTAATACTCCAATTGCACGTCAAAACTATTACGCCACCCCGAATATGTCGCATATCGAGTTAACGAACAATCGAAAGAATACGGCTGACTGTCGATCGAGTCTTCGCATATAGATGAAACGTGCCTGGCGCAACACGATGCGACCGAGGGACGCGATCATCGATCGAGAGACGGCCGGGCGTTGAGATTTAATTAGGACGTCGTCGTCGTCTCTCTCGCTGACGAGTCGGCAAATCGCTGCCTTTCCACCATTCCGACTTCCATCCACCTTTAATTATTCAGACAGACTATAACTCACGTTTTAAACATACCGGGAGTGGTAATTGGTGCGAAACTAATGTAAAGTTTGGATCGTCGTCGTCGTTATCGTCGTCAGTGGTGACGGCGGCGGCGACGGCGTTTTCGGCGACGCGCATGTGGGTCGTCGCACGCGATACGCAACAACGAACGATCGAGCGGGTACACGCGACGTCGAGACGCCGAGACGCTCGTTAACAGCATCGACAGGAAGCAGACGGAACGAGAATCGCCAGAGAGAGAGAGAGAGAGTAAGAGATGTTTTCTTGTTAAGGTCGCGACAATGACCGCGGGGAGGGTAAGAGAAAGATGAACGGAGAGAGAGAGAAAGAGAGAGAGGGACGCCGGGATTAAATCTTGTGAAAAGCGACGCAGTGCCGCGTTTATCCGTGTAACTTTTGCTTTTAATTAAGCTCAGGAAGTTAGTCGGCGTTTTGCGCGCGCCGTCGGTACCCAACGCCGACGTATTAACATCTCCGTGCTCGTCGAGACGAGCCCGACGCGGCCAACGCGAGAGCAGTTAATTAATATCCGCGATTTCAGGCGGCAGGCTTAATACGCCGCGGCGTTACTCGGCGATTTTCGAAACGCGATTAACCGCTGTTGTTTCCGTGACGGCCGAGAGAGAGAGAGAGAGAGTACCGGGAAACGAGGAAAACTGCCTCCGTTTTTCCGTCCGGCTCGGCGAATTAGCCGAATCTAAAATAGGTCGGTATAATACGATTATCCGCGGTAACAACGAATGTTAAGCGAGCGCCGTCAAGCTGACAAAGCGTTGTATATTTGGCGTTGAATTCGTACAATGACTATAATAGCCCGGCAATGTCATTAAGCGATTCGTCGGTGCATCGGTCGTTAACACCGCGCGGACGATTCAGCATGACCAATTTATCTCGATTTAGCCGCGACAGTAACGCACCATTTTTACACACAAAACGGTCCATTTAATCCTACACGGCCCTCTCCATCGCCAATGGTAACGTTAATCAATCTAATCAAAGTTATAATAAATACTGATACATCGCTGAACATCCCGCTCGCCGCATTTCCTCGCGAATCACGCGGATGAATGTGAAACTATTAAGTGCTGTAGTACAAATTATGCACGGTTACGGTTGATAATAATAACGGATGTATAACGTCCTTGTGAAACGTTTCGTCGAACATCGGTCGCGAATCGCTCAACCCGAAGATATGTACGAGCTATGCCAGAATCTGCAATTTTAATTTCAGTGGCACTTAAATCCCTCTTGGTGGTCACCCGAAATTCCGCGTTTCTCTTCTTTCAACATTATTTGCAAAATATGATTTATAAGTATTCTTTACGTACCGAACAATATTGGTGAATAATATTTAGAGAGCGTCCTAGAAAGATCGTACGTCCTCAACATGACAATTTCTTTGGGACATTATAAGACAAAAGTTCAAGTAAGAAAATGAGATGAGGTTATAATAACTTTTATAAGCGATTAAAATTGCAAACGTCAAACATGTTTTCTCAGCATATTTGATGTTATTTCACAGTTATGCGAGACATTGAGGTGTGCGACTGAAAACGAGTGAAAGGACATTTTGCTCGTAACAGCGTGAATAGCTATTTTTCGCGATAGTTATATCGCGAGATTACAGCGCAAATTACACCGCGTCCTGATTGACACGAGACCCAGAATCATCGTGGTAATTGCAAAAACATCCTTAACGCACGCGCGATATCCCCTCGCCTCTCCGCTCGCCCATTCCCGCCGTAATAACGCACGGACGTGCATCATCAATTTCAATCTCGGGGCACATCTTTCGACGTTCTTAACTCATAACTTCTCGTGACGGAGTTTTCATGTTCACCGCATATCGTGCCCTCATGAAAGACCCAGGATTATCCCCGCGCCCTCCCTCTCTCCGGTGCGACCCCTCCCGCAGCTCCTCCCGCTTTACAAGCGGAAAACATCCCGTTGTACCACGTTAAATCGCTTGTAGCGCGAGTAAAACGCGCGTTAGCCGCGCGTGCCTGTGAGCAAACACGTAGGGTGACTGCAATTAAGACTTCGAACTCGGCTAGCCGACGTTAATGGATATCTAATTTGCTCTCATTCGACTTGTGGCACGAAGGTGAGAAAGGATCGTGCAGAGCGAACGGAGACAAAGGGACCCGCAGGACGGGACGGAAGAGAATCGTGGGAAAGGAGAGGTGGAAAAGACGTGGAACGCGACATATAGGAGGAAGAGGAGAGAGAGAGAGAGAGAGAGAGACGTTCATTGTCTTGTCGCGAGAGAGTCAACTTCGGTAGGAATGACAGGTCGATATCGCGGGCAAAAACGTAAGACGGCGGCGGATAAGATGCGGGTATAGACAGGACCTTCTTGTCTGCGCGCGTCCTCGGGCGAGTGTAGCTTGCGCAACTACGCAAAGTATACCGTATTATGTAAAAGCAAAGTGGAGAAACAGCGTGTAAGTACCGGTAACGGAAATTGGAAACTCCTAAGTGCACGGCGCGGAGATTACGCAAGAGAGATAGACAGCTTGATTTCGATGACAGCGGCTGTGTAAACAATTTCCGTCGGGCGTATCGGTCGAGATTATATGTACATACGTGCCCGCTTGCGCGCGCGCACGCGTGAGAGAGAGAGCGAGATACACAGGACATTATTTTCATATATTAAATTGCTCCCCCGTTAAATGCGTGCGAACGAGCGAGCGAGGGAGCGCGCATACCACGTGCGTTTGCTCTTGTAATACCGCTGTCAATATCAAAAATATATATTGAAATATAATAGCGAGAAATGCATACGCGAACGCACGGAACAAAGTAAACATTTAATTTCCACGGTAAATATTTTCCATAAGTTCCAAAACGATGTAATCATGGAAGATGATAAACTAAATAATATACTCCGTAAATGATACAATATATATATATATATATATATATATATAAAATATATATAATTAACTTATTTACACACACACACGCAAAGGATATGTGCGCAAGATACAACTGATGCATGTAAACATATTGATTGCCGGAAAAATGATATCGATCGCAGGATGTTCGTTATAGCGAAGAGGAGAGCGATAGTTTAAGTTGTTTCGCAGCTTAAAACGATCAGACGTAGAACGTATGTAGAATGCTGCGTAAAAATATTGAAAAATCCCGTATAAACGTAACGTAATACACGAGGGCACCGAAGATTTACGGATTATGAGAAAAGACGATCTTCTCAAGTAGACACACTGTAGCGCTTGATATTGACTAACAGTGGGTCTCGAGTAAAGAGACAGGGTACATCCAGCTTGAGCAGTAGACAGAGAGAGAGAGAGAGAGTATGTGTGTGTGTGAGTGTGTGTATAAAAGGGAGAGGGAAAAGAGAGAGAAGAGCGAAGAGAGAGGAGGAGAAGAAGAAGAGAGGAGATCACTCGTCGACACACCATCGTACGTAATTTCCTGGCGGCGTTGCCATGCCCAGGAGAGTAAAACGCCGAGGGGGTGGAAAACTGGGGCGGCTCGTAAAATTAACGTAACTACATCGAAGCCTCGAGCCCTCAGCCACGCGAGCTACGTGTGTCTACTCTATGATCAATGGCGCATCACACGCCGGTACGAAAGCTCTCACTCCGCTCGTACGGTCGGAATTTATAGTGACCCGACTCGACCGAGTACAGCCGGAAACTCCACAATCGTGACAGATAGTACAATAAATTAAATTAAGAACAAACCGCGTCTCACAAAGGACGATGCAGTGAAGTTGAGCGGTTGAGAGGAGCGAGCTGCTTGCATGGTGCGCGCGTTTCGCGCCACTCGTGCAACCGGATTTTCGACAGGGGTTTCGAGAGTCGATGCGACGCTCTCTCCGAAGTCTTACAATGGCTGGCACCAAATAGCGCGAGAGGAATCGCGATGGTAGCGGCACGATAGACACTCGGATTCAAACTTGACGAGAGCGTGTTCGACTCTGTTCAAGATCCGCCGAAGGTTGTGCATTTTTGCTCGTCAATGGACTCCCTAAACCGGAATCAGTGTGTTATCGTGTTGAAAAACAGTGAAAATTCAGTTCACTGGTTTTGTAAGTACAGTACCGCAATCAGTAAAATCTCGCTGAGAAGATTTAGTTAACAGCAGCCAATGGAATATTACAGACGGTGCAGTGAAATTTTACTTTCACTAGCCGAAATCAATGAGGTGTGAGATTGTAAGAGAACTTAGGTGGGAGTGTTTTCACTGAAAATCAGTGAGCGTTCGATGATATCGGTGGAATATATTTTACCGATTTGATCAGAAACATTATCACTGATTCGCTTTAACAAGTTGACCACCAAAATTTATGTTCGCGTGACGCTTCGCACGACGCTTCGTATTATTAAATATATTCTTTTAATAACTATAATAAAATTTTTCCTTATTAAATAAAATGCCTTGGTGATGCGATAGCTAACGTGTTAAGGGAGTAACTTTTCATAACTTGGTTATTGACACTTTAACGGCCGCGCTCACTTCGGAGAAAATGTCCAACTGCCGCCGACAGATTTCGAGAGATTCAGACGGCGTCTAAATCTTTAGACAAACACCTTCCTTATATACAAATGGTTTTCATAATATCACAAATGTGAACTATGATTATCGAAAAATATTACTTTACAAGTTGATAGTCGCTGGCAAAAATGAAGTCGCGTATACGTGACAGTGGTCAAAGCGTTAAGGCGCATTTTAAATTTTCAAGGTCCGGTTCCTTTCGATCTAATAAGAGTCACGTGTCAAACTCTCTGTTGCACGACATATCGAATTTCCGCGTTTCGATTCCAGTTACGATTTCGTTATTTTATATAAATAGGACAAAGCATACGCGCGTTACACGTCTAATTTATGAAAATGTTGGGGGGGGGGAGAATATTGTATCTGACGTGTAATTTATTAAATCATTCAATTTATTCCGAAAAGATAAACGACAACTGGAATATCAGATGAAAACGGGGAATTTCCGCGTGTGGAAATTGCGCCGAAAAACAAATGATATACATACGTGTTACATCGCGGGCAACGCTGTTTGCGGTTTTGTTATGGACAAAGCGTCCCTGTCGTGGGGAAGGAATAATAAGTAATAATTAGCCGGGAACTAATAAACGCAAGCGAGTGGCCGCTTATCTCGTCGCGTTATTCGCGCGCGCGCATCGGCTTAATAACAGTAAAATCAACGCAACACCGGGGAAACATTAAGACCTTAACCACGCGAACGATGCCTGGGCGATGATCAATGGCACGTCACGCGCCGTGTTGGAGGCTTATCCACTCGTATAGTCAGGATTTATAGCGATCTAAGTGGCCTTGGGTTCCGAGAAATGAACGAGCTTTTCGCACAATTCATGCCATGTACAATTTGCGTAACTCGCTTAATTAGATACACGTCGTGCTCCGAGGTGATACGATTGTAGAATACGTTTCAACACTAGTTAAGAGAGAGAGAGAGAGACAGAGAGACAGAGAGCGAAAAATTTCACGGAGAAACCGACGCCGGATGCGTTAGTTATACTAACAATAGTCGTAGATAATGATTTTGCGGGGTTTCTGTAATCCGCGAGTGCTAATACAAGAGATTAACGCACACGATTCACAATGAATTTCGCGATAGAACAACAAGCGGGCTCGATCCCGGAAGCCTTGATAATACGATGCGCGCCGCGCGCATCGGCAGAAAGCTTTGTAATTCGCCCATATTCGCGGATGTGCGCGGGGAATTTAGGGTTTCGCGTTTCGTTGATCGAGTTTATAGCGAGCCGGAATTAGACGGGAATTCCCCTCGAGATTTTAATCGTGACAAATCGCCGTTCGCCGAGCGGCCGAGACGAGACGACGGTCGAGGGCCTTTCGACAATCCGAGTCGAGAAATGGCAGGGACAATTGCTTTCCATTAAATAACCGCGGCTCGCGAGACACTCGCTGCAATTACGGATCCGTTGCGGAATGTGCCCCGTGGCGAAATAGTTTCACGACGAAATCGCGAGCGACAAAATTGGCTCCCACCCGCACGCCGTTCGGCGACGATCACTTACGGCTTAAAGTAGAACCGGAGTTGACAGCCTCGCTTGTGCTGATTAAAGATTGATGCCCGATGAGGCGGGTATTTTTATCATTTCCTTACGCTCCGCCGCGGTCCCTATCCGACGATTTGCGATTTTTACTTGCCTTGGGTGCGCGTAAAGAAGGAGTGTGTAGCGGTAGTTTAGAAACTTGTGCGACACACTTCTTTCGTTACATTATGCATGAACATCTCGTCGCGTTCTATATCTCTTCACTTGAAATTGATGCGTTTGTAACGATTGATGTATGCGAATGATCGAATGACGGTGCGATTTCGAACGAAATCGTCTCTTCCGCACGGGAGAATACAATAACCTATCCGCGGAGCACTTGAGAACCGCGGCCATTACATCTACGAACATACCCGTGATCGATCCGAAGATTCGATTTTTTTCTATAAACATTATGCTAAGTAGCAAGTATAGCTTCATAATTCGTCATTCATCATTCCGGAACCGTCGAGCCTCCGTCACTCTTGTTACAGCAGAAGCGACTTTAAGTTGATCGAAAGAACAGCGAGTGAAAATGGAAAATGGCAATAATCCGGGGAAACTCTGTGCGCACAGAAGTGACCTGCTGATCCGCCAAATCTAACCGAGAAGACACACACTCGATAAGACCGTACATGACCAAGACACACATAACTGACCTACAATCCTCCCTATTTACTCGAACGATGCTATTGAAAATCGTTCGACGCGCATTGTTCCAGGCGATTCTACGACAATCGATTCAGCCGAGGACTCTACCGAGAGGAGGAACGATCCCCATCGATTTCGCGCTCCTTCGGCGCGACATCGGCGCTACACCGACCCGACGATTCGCGCGGCCGGGAGGAGACGGCGAGCAAACGCGGCGGCGAGACAGAATTGCAGCGATTCAAGACTCACTTGCAGCGCGGGAATGTGGTGGTACACGGCTGGCCCTCCGCGAGATCACCTCCTCGCGTCACGGCGAGGGATGCCTTCGGATGCGGTACGACCGGGGCTGGTCGCGGCACAACACACACGCGCGTGTCGGTGCCGATCGCGCGACACCGAATCGCCGACTCAATCGGAGGGCTGCAATCGGGGACACATGATGCCCCTCGTCGCACCTGGGGATCCTCCGGGTCTGTGGAACGCGCGGGTGTAAGCTCGCACGAGTCACACGGCGGCGAATAAGACCACTCTCGGCGCGCGGCTAGTCAGCCCGCACTCGAACGCGATCCGCCGATTGATACGCGCGCGACGGACCTCTGCGATGACGTACCGATCGGAGCCGCGGGCTCGCACTGGCGATGAAACTCGACGCTCGAACGGTCACTACGCCCGACCACGCACTGACATGTCACACTGCAAGGCTCCCACCTGCCTGCGTCCTCGCAGGTTGCGTTGGCGTGCACTCGAGGTTAATCACACTATTCCGCACAGTCCGCCACCTCCTGCTGCCCGCCGAGCAGAAAGAGAGAGAGAGAGTTTCGTTTCTCTCGCGCGGTCGAAAGTGTGTCACTCGAGGAAGTGGCCGCGCGATCGAACGTCACCACCGCGTAGTCGCGTACTCCGAGGAAGCGCGTTCCCGGTTACCGATTCGCGCGGACGCCCTTCCTTCCTTGGGATCGGCGAGGGGCGCGCGATTACCGACGGGCGCACCGAGAGCGAGCGAGAGGAGGGCGATCGCCCGAGGCAGTGAAAATCTTTCTACGCGCGCGTTATCCACGCGTGTACGTGACGCGCGTGCCTCTGTGTATGTGTGTATATATGTGTATGTGTGTGTGTGTGTATGTGTGTATGTGTTTGTGTGTACACACGTATGTGCGTGTGTGAGTGAGTGTGTGTGCACGTAGAAAGACGCGCGCGCGCGTGTATATCAATTTTTCGCGCTCGCAGAACGCACACGCGAGAGGGCACGGCCGACACGCATCAGCCCTAGGAGAGACCCTTAGGCCGGATCCGCGGAGTTTCCTTTCACCTCGATTTTCGGTCCCTCGCCACCCCCACGTTGCACAGGCGCGAACCGCTTTCAGAATTTCCGAGGGTCGGGCGACGGCGCACGCGGGAGGGAGCGCTACCGCCGGGGTGGGAGCACCGGAGGACACGGCGGCAGGGGGGGGGGAGGGGGTACTACTCTCCGAGTACCCGGGTGTGAGTAGATCGCGGAACGCAAGGTGGCGGGCTCTGCCTACGGTGGAAGAGGGTAGACTCCCGCGGCACACGAGCGGTTACACCGGCATGACTAGACCACCACCGCCGAGCTACACCAGCCAGCGCCGCAGCACCGGCGTGGGAAGTAGGGTGTCTCGGAGCTCGTGGTGACGGTGATATCCTGATTGTGATAGCGCCGTCGCCGCCGCCGCTGCTGCTGCTTGCTGCTGCTGGGTGGTACGGGCGTGGAGGGGATGATAAGAGGGGATGAAGGGGTGAGGTGGAGGGGGAGGTGGCGCAGGCGTTTTGGTGCACCGACGCATTGATCCCTGGAATTCGTGGGGACGGCGACGAGGGTCGAGCGTGTGTCCACCCTGCGCGAAGGAAAGAGAGAAAAAGCGGACGGAGCGCCACGGTAGGCGGGTGGGCAGGGGAAGGGGCGAGAACGTCGACCGCTCTCCTCGTAGCCGATGTCCACACCTGCAGGACGCGGACGAGGCTACGAGGCCGTGACTTGGTACCGGAGGCGAGATGCGATCGACCATCGTCGATCACTTGTCTGACTCGTAGATCCGTCGAAAAGAGAGAGAGAGAGAGGGAGGGAGAGGAAGTTGATAATATTCGAGGAGTGATAATATTCGAAGTGGTATTCGTAGATTAAAGGAACCTGTCGAGAGAGAAGGGGGGAGAGGAGGAGAGGTTAGATATCTCATCATGCAAAGGATTTACCTAGGTGGTTGGAGTGTAATTATATTCTCCATGATGTGATAGAGATGGAGATAGAGGTCTAGAATATGAATATTCTTCTCACGCATGTTTTGCTACGGGGGATACTTTAACAAACAAAATAGTATCGTTGGCAAATAAAATTGTTGACATATATCTGTTAAATTGTTGCCGGGCGAAGTATAAAATTAAAATTACATGTAATCAATACGCGTCGCGCAGTGAATAATTTCGCGTGTGTTTGTGATCGATTCAAATTATCGCCCTTATTAATATTTACGAAATGTGACCACAGAAGTGTTTGGATTTGTCCGTATCCATTAATTTTATGTGGAAAAAAAAACGCTAAATTTCAGTGAGTGATGCCGCTATTGATATTTTATCCTGCATTTTAAACATTAGATTTCGAACGTTTTATATTAAAATTGAGGTATCATGGTACGGAAGATAAACAACGTAATTCATAAGGAAATAATAGGCGACGCAACGTAATATTATTCACAACGCACAATGTATGTCGGGATAAATATATATGTACACACCACACACCATTCGCTCGTGTATAACCCACACATTTGCCGGCAAATAAAAAGGGTATCTCGTCTCGGCTGGCCGCGATTACTCGTTAATAAAAGAACAGGGGGAAAGATGGAATAAGAAAAGGGCGAGTCTCGAGTAAGAAAAGAGAGTTAAAGCTGCCCGAGTGAGCCTTCACCGAGATTCTATCGATTTTATAATTTCCCTCTCGTATCTGGAGATTCTTTTGTTCTATTTCGTCGCAAAAATTGTCAGTTAATCAGGCTGCTGCGAGCCGAGTTATCGAAATCTATTTAATCATCTGAATATTTATTTTTAGACTTGCTGCTCTGTATTCTTGGGCTTGCAAGGATTTTACAATACGCCACGACTCTCTCTCTCTCTCTCTCTCTCTCTCTCTTTCTTTCTTCCAATAATTAACGTAAAACTGAGGAATACTTGAAATTAAAAGAGACGACACTTCTATCACTTAAAGTCGCGATCTTTTTACTTGAAAATATAAGTATTACCGTCCTAAATCAGAATATATTCTGCCATTCCCAAAGAATAAAAGTGAAATATTTTTATTCAGTTTCAATAAATTAGTCTCTCTTTCTCTCTCTCTCTCTCTGCCATTTCCATAATGTTTCACATAAAGTTGGAATGACACATACGTGAATTATTAACACACAAATCTTTTCAAGCTTCTATCGGTTATGCTGGTCAAAGGGTCGATAAGAAAAATTAAGTTACAGCCAATGTTTTCTCTTTCGCGCTCACTTCAGCTTTTATCATACACTTTTAAGTGGGAGCAAAAGCTCAGCGGCGAGGGACCCCTTGTGAACGACTTCGATACCTTCCCGACAATTTTTACGATCAACACGATCGTCAAACTCCAAGTCGTGATACCTGAGGTGCCGATACACATAACACAGTTCCCCACTAAAATATTCAGGCACGGTCTGCGTACGGATATGTAACATTGTTGAATAAATAAGGGAGGAAATAAGGAATCCCGATCGGTTCATATCTCCTTTTCATCCCGAATTCTTTTTCGCCAGCGCTCATAACGAGAGAGCCATGCATCCAAAGAACGTAAGATCGGACGATTTACCTCTTTGGAGATTGTTGAGACCTCTTTTGAGACTTTTCGACGGATATCCGAGAAGTGTTGTTCCTCAAGAGATCTGATTGTTCTCGTTAATTTATATAAGCTGCCTAACTTGCGACTTATCATTAACTATTTGCACGATTCTAAAAATATCACCATATCACTGAATTTTTTTCTTCTTTAGATCATCAAATTTA
The DNA here is from genome assembly GCF_001313825.1 of Dinoponera quadriceps. Classification (NCBI taxonomy): domain Eukaryota; kingdom Metazoa; phylum Arthropoda; class Insecta; order Hymenoptera; family Formicidae; genus Dinoponera; species Dinoponera quadriceps. The sequence goes on along the minus strand of NW_014562508.1, from coordinate 484,896 downwards.
ATAAGACGAGTCAGAAATACGTAATTTTTATGATTCGATCCATCTACAGTAAAAAATTGTGATTTGAAAAATTTTTCAGCGCACTCCAATATAACCAGGCAAAAATGAATAGATGAATAGATCTGCTTTTGATGTAAATAGGTTAACAGATTCTTCGTGCGTCACTTGCTAGTGAACTGATTTGTAATTCGTAACGTTATCGAATGTGACGATACTTGAGCTGATCGTGTAATATCTCTCTATCGCGAAGATAGATTTGACAAGTATTTTTACAGGATCTAAATAATATCGTACCAATGTGCGAATTGTGACCTATAAATTGATGCTTAATCGTTCGAATATCAATCTCTTTTCATGATTCGTCGTTATATGCATAGCTATTATATTTAGCGCTTGAGAATAGTTTTGGTTATTGTGTCGCGCACCTTAATTTACTTCCTGAGTGCATTAACATCAGACCTACCGCCCTGTGTAGCACTTTTGGTTATGTATTCTTGCGACCTCTTGCGGTATTCAAACAGTTAAGCAGCAGTAATATGCGGTACATATCTTCCGAGTATATACTGAGAGGACGTGTGGACGATTTATGTACATAGATAGGAAAATAAGTAGAGCAAGAAAAGAGGAATGAACTATTTTGTTTCGCCAAAGTTCGCTACGTGAACTATACGGACTGATATCTTTTATACACGCAAGTACTTTCGAATAATGTTCGTTCTATTGATTTAGAGAAAGGTGATGGAGAAGGAGAGGAAAGGAAGAAAGCGGGAGAAAGAGAAAGAAAGGGAAGGAGGGAGGGAGGGAGGGAGGGAG
>NW_014562508.1:436563-483987 GCF_001313825.1 Dinoponera quadriceps | reverse complement strand
GAGGGAGGGAGGGAGGGGGAGAGAGAGAGAGAGAGAGAGCTGGAATCTGAAGATACAAACGGGTAAATAAGACCTCGGTGAGCGTCGACTTCGAGAGCTACGAGCTTTCGAGTCGTGTTGTTTCTTTCAAGGAGCTGAGTAATAATTTTAACATTTCTCAAAACAAAGTCGTGTTTTCTCTCATTCTCTATCGTGTCCCATCCGGACAAGGCGATGAAATACGAGATACAAACGCGGAATGTTGAATAAAAGTAAATGATAGGTACCTATCACTGAGTTGTGTCGCTTTAGACAGAACAGAAGGATGATAACAACTATACGGATAGTTATTTCGAACGACTTTACCTCGGGCGTAGTTGCCGTTCAATTACATCTATTCTGCTGTCTTCACAAAAGGCTGCGCTTATATGCGAAGAATAAAAAGGGAAAAAAGCAAAACAATTAATATTACGTTTCGAGATTTTTGTTTTTGATTTTGTTTAAAATTCACGTATATGCTTCCTTTATTACTATCTTTATTTATTTTTATCTACGAACTTAATTTCTTTTATGTTATATTCCTACACTGAAGGAAAAATATTTTTAATATAACAAAAATTTTTTCGTTATGTGTATCTGTACTGGGAATATATTTACTTATACTAATTAGATATTTATATACCGATGAAGAATTTTTTCCAAATATATAAGGAAATATGCATTTTTCATATTTTATATTTTTATGAAAATTAATTTTTTTATGAGCTTTTGTGAGAAAACAAATGTTTTTATTTAAATAAAAAAATTTCGATTTAAATAAATCTGTTATTAGTGCCCATATTGAACAGATAATTTTTATTTTCTAAACATTTTTTCTCTCAATATAGTTTTTTATCTCATTTGTAGCAATTATCTTAATGAATGATTGGTTGCTAAGATGACTGTCCGCTACGAGCGTAGCGTACGGACAGACTTGGAAAGATCATCGTACGTACTGAACTTTTCCACTCGAGATAATTCAAAAGCGGGTAGTTGAGCCACTCTATCAAGGAATGTCCCGTGTATTCCCTTCCAATACTTTCGACCGATACTCCGTATTAGACGCTGAGAACGTAAAGTACAAGATGCACGTAAATGCAGGTTCGACTTGCAGAATTGCGCTTTCGAATCGCGTTGTTTCCGTCGGGCTGTCGGGGAACCTCATGATGTATGTGAAGGGAACTCGGAAAAGTACAGGGATAAAACGAGCGCACAGGATCTATCGCATAGCGACCGCTTTCAGAAATATCGGGGAAACTCCGCGGGCCCTCAAAGAATGGAATACCCGGTTACGTTTAAACGAGAGAGAAAGAGAGAAGGAGGAAGAGAAAGAGAGAGAGAGAGAGAAGGGAGGAGAGAGAGAGAGCTGTACAACGGATACTCGATACCGTTCCTCTGGATAAACCGAGCTTGAGTGCTGTGAATGCTTGCTGACTTTCCCACGATCGCCCCTCCCGTTTCTCCTTCGCAACGTGCTTTGTTTCCGCGTGGAGGCTTATTTTATATTGAAAACCAAATTTTTTTCTCGTCTGCGCGGACGGCGCCGGCGTTAAATTCGATATGAAACCGTTCGTTTCGACGCGGCAATGACATCGAGAGGGCGGATTATGTGGACGATGGGCGAAAATTTCATTTTGCGGATCAATTATTTTCAGTAATCCACCGAAGCAAAGCGAAAAATATCGGTATGCTGCGAAGTTGGAAAAATGGAGAGGTGCAAGATGATAAAAATGTATGTTAATTTCAATCTAGCAGCAGCTAATGGCAGGTTTCCAATGAACCATATATGTATTAATGTGTGATTGGAGGAATTTGAATTTAATTATAATGGAATTTAAGTAACATAGAGTAAAGTTTAAAGTGATAAAAATTTACGTTAATTCCGATCTAACAGTAGCCAATGACAGGTTTCCGATGGACCATATATGCATTAATCTGTGATTGGAAGTATTTGCTTTTAATTATAATGGAATTTCCGTTATATAGTGTAAAATCCGCCGTTGAAACGTTTAAATATTTTACGAGATATGCATTATATGATCTTTCGCGTAAATTAGGGTGCGTCGTGAAATCTTACGAAAAACATAATATCAGCGATCCGAAGAATCACCTTGTCTACTCCCAAGTATCGATCGAAATGGATAAGCAATTATACATGGAATCGTCGATATCGAGGTGAATGCTAATCGAGCATACAAACAGGCGGGCGCAAACAGTTCCCCGAAGCTCTCTCGGTGTAATTCAGTAATGATCTTAGGGTAAGGTTCATAATAACTGCGTAAATGAGAGGGGTCCCGTAATTAATTCGAGTATTCTCCCGAATGNGGGGGGGGGGGGAGAGAGAGAGAGAGAGCACGCCCCGCGTCGAGTATGCGCAACCCCGTCGTGCACGAAGTAGATTCCATCTCGAAAGCTCCCTACAAAGCCACTGAATCAGCGCCGTTAATTTGTTAAGTATAAAACGAATCGTTTTCCTCTACGCGCAATCCGATACGACGCGCATAACTCGCGCGTACGACAGAGAATTTATCCTCCGCCGTAACGACGACTCGCGGTAATTAGCGCGCCGCTCGGGGGATTAGAAGCCGGCGAAAGTAACGAAATTGCCGTCTCTCTTGTAAATATGTTTCCGACTCGATAACTAACTGAGATTATTCCACATCGAAATACGTGCGATTAATCCTCGCGACCTTCAGCACACGCGACATTGTAAATTCTAATTACGATACATCGGAACGTAAATGCGACCTTTGAATGTCGTGGGTGAAATTGCGCAAGATATACATAATTGCTATTTTGCAAAATGAACATCAAATCCCACTTGATAACGTCGATTTGATTCGCGGGACTAATGAGAGTTTAATTATTTTAGTGGTCGCGATATTTCTTGCGCACGATCGACCGGACGGTTACGTGTGTGAGCGCGCGCGCGCGCGCGCGCGCTCGTAATGGCCGTGTCGCGAGGGAGTAAACATCCCGCGATCGCAGACTCGTTCGAAATTTTCTTAACCAAGAGAGATGCGCGCGGAGTATCAAGAGTCGTACACACGCATTCGCGCGCACACACCGCCGCATGCGCACTCTATCGTGCCGACATTATTCATGTGTTATTACACGCGGAGAAGCCGCGAACCAGAAATGGCTCGTAAGGGAAATGCGGCAACGCAATCTACGGCCGGTCTGATGATAACTAATACGTAATTCCGCGCTATTGAAATCGCGCGCATTGTTACCACGCTCGGGCGATAACGCTAATGAAAGAAACCGAGAGTACCGACCATGGCAACGGATCCGCTGTTTCAGAGAACGAACGGCTCCGAGTAACGACAAATTTCCGTCTAGTCCCTCGTGAATACAGCGGCGGATAATTCGATGGAACGTTTGAACGCGTGCCGGAGGAACAATGCGAGTGCAAGTTGCTGCTGGTTTTCCCGAGACATCTTTTTAATATATTACACTTTTAAGTTGGTGCGGAGATTCACCTTGTTTTTTAATCAATAAAATTTCTGTATTCTACCAGTCTTCTAAAGTTTTCAGATATTTAAATAAAAATTAATTTAATTTAATAATAATTAAATTTTGTAAAGAAAAAACATGTAAATTGGCACCCTCTTAAGGCCTGTTCTACAATAGGTCGTATGTCGCCGTCGGATGCCAGAGCATAGTCGATGGTCCAACGAGAATTTATTTTCGAAAAATAAATTCTCTCATTGGACGATCGGCTGTGGTCCGACTCACGGCGTATCACGGCGCATCACGGCGTAGAACGGACTTAATTATGTCCGGCTGCAACTGATAGTAAGCGAAACTGCACAAAGCGTGTACCATCGGCGTGAAATAATTCATTCAGCATAGATTTCTAAAGGATGTCCTAAAGACGTCCTTGGAACATAGGACGTCTATAGGACGTCTTTCGGATAAAGTGTGGTGTATGGGAATATCGTGCAATTCGAACTTTTCGTACGCTCGGCTTTAACGTAATCTAATCTACATGTCTCGACTTTCTTACGGTATTTCGAAAGCGATATCTTTCAGAGCAAATTCATAGTTACGACAGGGTGAACTGAGAGGGCAGATAATTCTAAATTGAGACTGATAATGATTTGATTACTTGCCAACGGATTCGACGACAATGTTGTTTTCTCCACAGCGTTGTCCCGCGCTTATTCCAGGTTATTGCACGTACTGTAATCCCATATATTGCACACTTACGTATTATTCACTCGCGCCGATACAAATCGACCGGAAAAAACACGGTTAATCGCGATTCCGCACGCTAATTAACGCGATTCACGGCGATCACTGGTCACTTTGTACGCGTGCGGTCTGCGATGCGTCGCGATTCTAAACAAACTGACCTTTTGATCGGTAATGATGTCAGAAGTGGACAATTCGAATGGCTGTTACGTAACAGACACGCAGTTTCTTATTATTACGTAACGAATTTTCCGGTATTTTTTTGCCGGACGATCGCGATATTAATTGAAGCGCAAAAAAATAAACACGGCCAAAAGTAAATATAAACATACCAGGCAAAATATTAGCTTTTTTGTATTTGTCGTATTCAGGAGAATATTTCGCAAATAATGCATATTTCCGCCTCTGTTTTATCGATAGCGCTCGATATTTTGGAGGGCAGAAATGTTATGTTCATCAATACAACTTTCAAATAACGAATAATTGCGTCTGTATAAATTATGTTTATTGAAATTTATCCTGTTTGATAAACTGTTAATATTTATAACATGCTCCAATAATACGAATTACAAATTTATTTTCGTGCCGGGGCATAGCACAATTCGATTAAAACGATTGCCGGGTCATGATAATTTAGATTACTAAATTGTGAAGTATTAAACGAGAGTAATTGAAATTTGGAAGTAATTAGCTTCACAATCATAAATCGATCGTCGGGCACTCATAAGATTCGCGTGTACCGACAGTTTAGTCGAATAACTAGATTGTACGAGAGGTCGCCAGTAATCGATAAATAAACTGTTATCAGTACGACATCGTGGCGGTATCGTTCTCTTCTGCGTAATGCTGCGAGAGATACAGAGATGGCAATAGCTTAGCGACACCATTTGTTTACAGTTGCACCGTTCGTTCACGTTGCGCCGAATCCGTCTCTCGTGTACTATCGAGTATCATTTAACGGATTAACCAAGATGATTAAGTCTGCTTTACAGTTAATTAAATATCCTTTATTATCGGAAAGCGTGTTGGCCAATGGTGCTGTGATTTGCGGCTGTTTCAATAACATAACCTCAAAAAGCATTTGCACCACCTCATTCTGTAACAAGGAAATTCGGTTTCAGTCCGACAAATCGAGAGTTGGCAAGAGCTCAAAATATGGATTAACAGAGGGAGAAACTACGTCTGAATTGATAAATGTTAATCAGCAGTAAGTTTTGCTAAAAAGTCCTAACAATAATTGTACTTTCTACGGAAGCTATTGGAATCATTTTGTCTATGTTTCAGAGACCATCTTTTTCCCGACATAGACACGCCGAATCGACTATTTAATGGTGTACTGTTTAAAGAACTCCATATTATCAATATCAAATCAACTCCTAATAACACAATCATGTCCTTTACCGATTATAAGGGTAAAATATTGATATTGCATACATCAGGTATCGAAGGTTTTAAGAATGCTAGAAAAGGAACAAACATTGCTGCACAACAAGCAGCTTTAACATTGGGTAACGTGAGTATAGTTTGAATACATATAATAGTTATGTATATAAAATAGAATATGTGCTGTATGATATTTATATGAACAATTAGATATGATATTAATATATTCGTCTTTAAAAAGTATATATTTATTATTCAGCGTATTCGAGAATATGGCATAAATACAGTGAGGGTACGAGTACAAGGAATTGGACCAGGCAGAATGGTATTTTGAAAACATTATCTCTTGTTTATACATATTATATCAATTCAATGATTAATAGCATATTCTAACGCTTTTGATTTTTGATTTTCAGTCTTCTATAAAAGGTCTTTCCATGACAGGGTTAAACATTATTTCTATTACTGATGATACTAGAGTAAGTCCGAATCCACCGAGACCACGAAAACCAAGAAGAATATAGTTTAGTATTGTGAGTATTATAAATTGTAAATTTCTTTATTGAGTATTTCTCAATATATCTTGTGAAAATTCAATAACGTATCATTTTTTATTTCTTACTATACATTGAGACCAACCCTTTTATTGGTACAGGTTTGGGTCGAGAAAATGTTACTGGAATACATTGATGTTTAGATTGACATTATATGATTGGAATTTTGTGACCCACATTGGTTTATTTTATGTGTGAAGAATTTCTTTATTTTTATTTACAATATATAATTGCAATTACAACGTTTAATTATTTTCAAATATTAATATGAATGTGTGTGTAGACATTGTTCTAAAAAGGAAACAATGTCTTTGTAAATCGTATAATAATTACAATAATAATACAATATTATAATAATAATTATGTTATTCAATATTTTATACTAATATGAGGTATATTTTTCACTTTCCTGTCATATTCTACAAATATGTGTGACTAGATTAAATATATTCTCAAAAGAGATAGAACTTTTCTACATATATAAATAATTTTTTTTAGTTATTGTCTATGCGCATTTATATTTTTTAATACAATCACATAATTTTTATCTTTACATAATTTTGCATATTATATTTTTGCCACATTGAATACAGCTTGCATAAGTTAATATATGTAAGAGTACGTACACAGATTTTTACTAGCTGTAAATGAGATTTTTCAAATTTGTCGCATCTATCTTCCTCATGTCCATTTTACTTTAAATGGACGATAATGATATAATATCGTACAATTTTGCGATATTGTAGAAATCCGCACACATAGCCAACTACACATATATATTTTTTGACGAACTGTCGTTAATTATTGAATTCTGTTCATCTGGAAATAACTCTATAATCGTTCTTGTTCATCTCTGTGACGCATTTTACCCCATCGAATAATGATTATGCACTAGGTGCATTTATTATTATGTCCTGATGGAGAAATTTTATTTTATATATATATATATAAAAGGACATAATAATAAATGCACCTAGTGCATAATCATTATTCGATGGGGTAAAATGCGTCACAGAGATGAACAAGAACGATTATAGAGTTATTTCCAGATGAACAGAATTCAATAATTAACGACAGTTCGTCAAAAAATATATATGTGTAGTTGGCTATGTGTGCGGATTTCTACAATATCGCAAAATTGTACGATATTATATCATTATCGTCCATTTAAAGTAAAATGGACATGAGGAAGATAGATGCGACAAATTTGAAAAATCTCATTTACAGCTAGTAAAAATCTGTGTACGTACTCTTACATATATTAACTTATATATATAAAATAAAATTTCTCCATCAGGACATAATAATAAATGCACCTAGTGCATAATCATTATTCGATGGGGTAAAATGCGTCACAGAGATGAACAAGAACGATTATAGAGTTATTTCCAGATGAACAGAATTCAATAATTAACGACAGTTCGTCAAAAAATATATATGTGTAGTTGGCTATGTGTGCGGATTTCTACAATATCGCAAAATTGTACGATATTATATCATTATCGTCCATTTAAAGTAAAATGGACATGAGGAAGATAGATGCGACAAATTTGAAAAATCTCATTTACAGCTAGTAAAAATCTGTGTACGTACTCTTACATATATTAACTTATATATATAAAATAAAATTTCTCCATCAGGACATAATAATAAATGCACCTAGTGCATAATCATTTTTATTTATTTTTTACTAAAATGTTCGCGATCATATATTTCGATATGACATGTTAATATTCAATTATCGCTTGAAATCTTGAAGGATTGAATATTTCGTTTCAAATATTTTCTTACAAAATGACAATAATGAAATTCTCTTAACTCCTCTATAAATTTTTAATCATGATCGTATCTTTAACTCATAAGAATAATCGTGTAACATCATATTTCATCAGAACTGTCTCGTTAAATCGATTATTTTATATTAAAATGGATTAATGATTAAAAACTACACATCTTGCACTTTCTCTTCTCTCTCTTGCACAGAATATTTCTGCTATAGGTCACAGAAATAAGCAGAGTAGCAATAAATAATATGAGTTCATCTCGAGCGTTCCAAAAATTGGTACGTCTCTCGTCATATTAATATAAATAAATATTTAAATAATTACATAAATATATGTACAAAGATTTTTTTTCTGAACTTGTATTAGAATGTTAATAATATTGGCGTATGACAGACTGCAAAATTATAGTTTCTAGATCAGTACATACTAAAGATGTCTCACCAAATTCAGATTAAACTAATTCACGAATAATAATAAGAATTGCTAATTTTTAGTTCTATAATTTGTAATTCAATGATAATCGATAAAATTAATAATTTCTACCTGCATTAGCAAGATAGAGCAGGTAATATTTAACTGACAGCAATTTTAAATCGTCGATTAGATTAATCAGAGTTTGATGAAAGTTACTCTAATAGACTAGTTGTCGATTAAGCCGAGTCGAAATTTTTACCCTATGTCAAACCTTTAATTCTACAACACAGTAGGAACTAAGACAGTAAAATAAATTTTAAAAAATGTCATTCTAATAATATAATTTCTTTCACTTTGAACATGATGATGCCTTAAATTTCCATTTTCGCTGTTTTCAAGCGTCAAAATAAGTTGTTTTACAATAGCATTAAAATTATACCTCCGCTAGTAAGTGTGCCTATAAGAATTAAAGGTTCAAGAGAGGAGTTAACAAGAGCCTAGTATCGTTAAAGTAAACGCAAACTATCCTTAAGACGGTCAAAGTAGCGTCAAAATTTCGATTCGGAAACGCTGACGATTAATCGACTTTTCTCCTTCACCTACATTACACAGCCATAACCGTAATCGATTAGTAACTTAAGTTCGAGAGAGACGAGGAACATCGTCAACTTCAGGTAGTTGCCCCAATCGTCATGGCGGCCGAACGGTTTCGGGGCGAATTCGGTCGAATGTGCAATAGTGCATGCGGACAAATTCACGATTACGTTAGGGACGAAGGAGCGAGAGGGGACGTGGAGACGTCGAGAGAATGTAACTTCGCAGTTCTTCCGTGTAGCCGCAGTTCACCGACGAGACCTCACCTCTTGCGTGATCCAAGAAATGTAGTCCGACGTACGCGTGTAAATGCCAGGAAGCCGCGGTCTGCTACAGCCTATGCCGGTGGAGACCACTCCTACGACCATTGCGCTACCGCCAGGACGGCTTCCGACCATCAAGGGCCCGCCGCTGTCGGCCTGGAATAAAGTGCAGGATGTGCAGTCGTCTCCGCGCGTCCCGTAAGCTTCCGAGGTTATGGTAAACGACGCGGTGCAAATTCCACTTGCTCTAATATGGAGGCGTGCAGGGCCGCGGGAGTATCCATTATGGTGAGTCTCGGTATCGTTTCGCGCGCGGATCGTAAATCTCGCCGCTGGAAATTCTCAAGATGGAAACGGGCTTTTACCGGCGGGAGACGTTTATCGTCACCCCGGTTTATTTCGGCACGGTGCGTTAATATCGCTCGAACAGTTCCCGCGTTCCATCGATCGCGCGCTTTTTTCCTTCATTGAAAATCAAGATCAGAAAGAACATTTCGGATTGTTTAATTTGACAAAATATACTAGTCTGAAGGAGAAATTTATATCGAAAAGAGGCGATCTCGGTTTTCAGCACGGTATTGCTGATTATGTTAAGAGATATTCGCGAATATCAGGAAGAAACAAATATCCCTCGATCTAAGCATTGATATTCACAAATATATCGTGAAAATCAATTCCCCTCGTCCTAAGCGTACTAATGCAACTTTTCAAAATGCTGATGTAATTTTTTTAAGCCGCGTTGCATATCCGATATAAGATATGTCGAAATCAATTTTTTGCTAGCTGCGACTTCCCGTAGCTCTCGCGAGCGAGCGCAAACGAGACGAATAAGAAATCTAGCACATCTCAATTCCCATCGGAACCTTCAGCGATATTGTACTTTCGGTATTCCCTACCTCCTTGATATATTTCGAAGCGATACGTTTGTTCTCGATTGTTTTCCCGGGGATATCTCCGACTGGAGGAAATAGAAATCGCTGATAAGGATGCGGCGGAGACGGGAGGGAAACTTATCGGGGACAAGATCGAAGGTGGTGCTTTCATTTTTGTTTCGATGGACGCCGACTTGGTAATGCCGTTGCGGAACTCCCGCGGGAGTCACTTTTGCAGGAAATGGCATTAATTTCATTGACCACGCGAACTTAATGCTCTCCTAGTAGATAAGAAGCGTTGTTCATCCTTACGCAGACTAAGGAAACAGAAAGTTAAACGTGACCGGCTTCCAGACTGTCTCCTGACAACCATTTCTTAGAACACGAAGAGAAAAGCATTACTTTTATACATATGCATATTATAATACATATGCGTGTATACTTTCTTATATTCATCCTCGATATTTTTATGGTACACGAGAATTTATATGTATTTTTCATATTTCTATGATATACGAATTTATGTTTATCTTTAATATTTTCGTGATATTGGGTGGACAACATAAAATCGTTCGGTTTGTTCGAGTGAAATTAAAGGCGGATATTTATTTAAAAAGAAAATATCCTGTTGGAACACACCGTCCTTACTGTTGACAAATTGCGGACGTTTCTCACCGATTACTGCTTTTAATCGGTCCAACTCAGAGCGGGATTTAATCGGATCAAGTCGATAATAACCGCCGGACTTATGTCGCAATTTAATATTTAGCCAAATTTATGCTTAACAGTCTCTAACTCCCTTAAAAAAAGGGAAGAAGAAAAGAAGAAGATTGGCTTTTTCCTCCTGCGACAAGTGTACTTAATATCAAGGGTATCAAGTAAACGTCGCTTAAAAAGTCCCTCATAATTCAGCCGGCAATTAAGGTGAAGCCGATACCGGTGCTCTTCGTCTCTTTAGCGAGCGTCACCGCTATTTTTCCAATCCCTGTCACAATTTCGCATAAATATCGATCGACGTTAGAGGTCCGGGGAGCGAGGCCGATGCAATTATATACGATCCAATTATCGGGGACCGGTATCATCCGACATGGTCGGCTATCATGCCTGAGCAGCATTGTACGCGCATTACCACGGTACCGCGGATATTTATTGAAATTCGCGTCGTGCCCGGCCGGCGAACCGTGAATTCCGTGATCGGCCGATTGACAAGCGCGGGCAGCGATGCGCGAAAAAGCAAAAACGGCCGACGCCACGGGCGTTCCGTACGGCGCCGTAGGTGCAACGATCGCGACGGACTTTTTTTACTTACCCAGCAAGAATCCTTCCCTCCTTCCTCGTAGCCGGCGCACATTTGCGCCGAGCCGACGCGGGTCGACCTGCCCTGGCTCGCGTACCACTCGCTGCACACGGCGTTCGTCACCACGCGGACCTCCACCTTCCGCAGCACATCCGCCCTCTTGTCTGGAACGTAACGTTAACGATGGAATGTCTCGATAATACATCGCAATCAAGTTTCCGCGGGCGAGCCACCGTTTGCGCTCCGGTCGTCCTCGGGCGAACCCTAATGTTTTGGAGCGCTATAAACATGTACATTCCGATTTCAAGGCAAAAATGATATTTGCGATGGACCCTGCGTTATCCGCGGATAAACGATTGGAAACAAATGTCGAGATTAGAGTGTACTTATTTTTCTCCGGAAATAAGTTCACCACGTTCCGTTTTATCGCCAAGATGACCCCTGGCCACTTTTATTGATTCCGCGCGAATTGGTATACGCGTCGAGCTCCCACGCATGCGGAAACTTCGGTAATTACGGAAACTTCGGCGTGTGTATCGTCGCCCCGATCGTTATCGTGCCGAGATTTATCGAAACTTCAGGCTTACCGATGTATCTCAAGTATTTATGAAGACCCTCGCTATTTGTAACTTGTTGGACGATCGAGCAGAATTGCTTCGCGTTACCGCCGCGCGTTCGCAGAGATTTATACGTCACACGCACGACACGTGATGCAATCACGGTACGCATACAAAATGCGGGGGTACGGTGTATTTCTCGAGATGTGGCAAATTACTAATAATTTAACAGCGGAAGTTGGGAGCGTTCGAGTGCGTTTGAATACCGTCGGCGTTCGATTCCGACGGGAAACTTCACAAAAGTGGAGTTCGATCGGAATATCCACTGCCGCGCCGAGAATATTCCAATTTCGTTCACTAAAAAAAAACGTGAATTTCCACATTATTTCTGTCTCGACTCGGAAAATCCGTGTTTGGGACGAGAATGTATTCCCCAATTAACATCATAGCGGGATAACCGATTCTGGGAGACTGTCTTTCAGCGAACAACCCGACCAGGCTCGGGATTTCGGGGTATCCTCGCGATAGCTCGAAACGTGGCCATTTAGACCGTATTTGCGGATGTGTCAAAGGCTGAGTTAAACGAGTAACGATCTCTAATCTCGATCGGCATGTATATGTAATAGCATTGAAAGAGAGAAGGGCAATTATTTACTCACATCTGGATCTATCCTCGCCGAGCCAGCCCCATCCCGCCACGATGGCGTGCTCACCGCCGAAGGCGCTATACCCTGGTTTTCCTGTGGCCACAGGTAAACACGCGGGTTTCACGCTTTCCGACCAAGCGATCGGTCTGGCTAGTTCCAACAGCGCAATATCGTCTACATACTTGCCGCACCTGTGACCGGGATGCAACACCGCGTTTATGATGCTTTCGTGTCTTGCGGCCGGCACTTCCGGAGCCTTTAAATTATGCTCGCCCAGCGTCACTCGCAATTGTCCTACCGGAATCTTGCTCGTGCCGCTGAAATAAAAATGGCAGTGTGTTCAACTTGTGAACGATACGCCGTGCTATTTGCAAATGCTGTCGATACGAACTGAATAGAAGAAAAGAAAGGCAAAAATATATGTGTGTGTGTGTGTGTGTGGGGTTACCGGAATAACGGCACGTAAGAATTCAGTAAAAAGATTTGAGACGAGCAATGTACGTATCTGGTATTCGTACGACCTCGAAATGTCTGCGACTTACGCTCCCCGCAGAATCTATACGGCCCGTAAAAACGGCGAGTGAAAAAAAAAGAAACGATATTCAACCCTCGCTTTCTACGCGAGTCACGAAACTCGACGCACACACATACGTACACACACGCGTGTGGCGGGGATCTTCTTCTCCTTTTCACTTCTCTTAACGTGCAAGGAGTCCGAAACCGGTATTCATAGCCTGATCTTATATTTAAGATCGTCTTAAGTTCATCTTCAGATGCTCCGTAGAGAACTGTAAACGCTCCGCCAATGAAACGATCCGTGCAGCATTCATCTGAAGATGAATTTAACGTAGTTGATCCGTAAATTAATATAATTATAGAGGAGAAAGTGATATGGTCCCATTTATATTTTGTACAATAACTTTATTAATATTTTAAATTGAAAACTTAAAGATTACATTCGTTAAAATGTTGTTCAATCAATTTCCCCAAAATGAATAGACTTTTAAACTTAACTTGAATTACTGAAATAACTTGAACACCTATAAAGGTCATAATTTCCACCTTCTTTTCTATTAAATGTTTAATATTTCGTCTGTTACAAAAAATCACGTATAATCGTGTACAATTAATAACAATGTATCGGAACTTTTTCGCTTAGAATAACCTCTAGAACGCCACTCTAAATATCACCCTAAGTTAGACACCGACGCGAGACCGCGAGTGATTATCGAAAATCCGCGAGAAACCACCCAGCCGTCGATATCCACCCTCCGTGAATCTCCAACCCCTCTTTCCCTCCCGCCTCCGCCCCGCACTCTTTTATATTAACTAAGCGGGCGAATCCTACCTATTTCGCAGTTTCTTTCTCTGAGACGTCGGCAATTATTTAACCGGGATTTTTGTCCCGCCCGAACGCGACGCGTCTACGAAGCTTCCTCGAATACCTGAACCGGTCCGAGTGGCTTCAGTTAATTAATCGGTCTACGGTGCCTCTGAATAATTAACAAAATTACGACGCTCCCTCCGCGAAACTATCCGTCCCAACGGCCGAGCGCCCCCGCGTCTCGCTGCTGTATTTCACGAGTCCCTGTCGTCCCACTTTCGTCAGCGGCAACCCCTTCCGCGTCCTCTTCCGCTCTCGCCCTTTCACCTCTCTCTTTCTCTCTCTCTCTCTCTCTCGCGCGCGCACGCTCACTCGTTCTCTCTTACACGCGCGGAGTTTATCTCGGAGCGTTTTCTAAGTTTCCAGGACCTGTTTCGTCGCCGCTCCTTACAAAGCCGCCTTAATGGACCTTTCCATCGTCGTCGAGTCCCCCGCTATTGTTACGCGGCTCGCGGATTATACGGTTTACTTTCAATGCATCTCCGACACTCCCTCCTCGACGTCGTCGCGCCCTTCCAATTAAAATGCGCGAGCGCTCAGGCGTTGTAGACGACGACGACGACAGCGGCAGGCGAGGAGTTCGCTTGCGAGGAGATGCACGAGCGCTGCCGCGGCAACTCGATTTGTCGAAGCACAGCGTCGATTGTGTTAACCGCTCGCTTCGGAATGGAGATCGGCGTTTTGTGCGCTTGGCTTGCGAAAAATCGCCTGCTTCTAAATGGGTCGCCAGATTTCGCATTAAAATCGAGGTCGCGCGCGCTTCCTGGTCGTTGGCCCTTCGCGCGTCCGCGTAATATACGCGTTCTCTGGGACACCTCATTATCATAACTCATTAGGACATGTAACTCATCTACAAAATAACGCGACCGCGCGCGCGAACTCCAAAATGTAACTTTGCTTCGCAACGAGCGGGATATTAACGCGAGTTCATTAGTTGCTATTAAATGTTTCCTAATGTCCACAAATAGAAATATGTGCGTTATTAATTATGACGCTTTAAGCGCGCGACAGATTCGGACACTGATCGACCGAAGCATCTTGTCAAATTTTAACAGCGTATTAGTCGAAACACGATCTACGCGTATATAAAATTAGGAAAAGATTTACCGTGCCAAAACGGAGATAATTGAAGTTAAGTTGGCGCTATTAACATGTATCACAGGTAAGAAAACGACTTTTGATCTCAAGCTTTTAATTTTAGTGAGAAACTGCTCTTACGATTTTAATGAAAAATGACAAGACGATTTGTCGAACTCTTTCGTATTGTATTAACCATTACCTTTCTAACAGTATTATTACGGGCCAACTACCTTAATTTTGCGTGTGTTCGCCATCGCTAAGAAGTAAAAATTAGACCTGCTGTTGTTTTATTTATTTATTTTTTTTTTCGAGAACAATGGAGGGAAATATAGAAACAGAAGGAAAAAAGGAGATTTATATATGAATCAAAACGCAATTTATGTGAAGTTGAATCGGCTTGGTGCGCTGGCGTATTAATTAAAGGTTCGTTTAATAGCTCAACATTGTGCCAATTAGGTACATGTGCATTCTGCTCGCATTATGAGAACAATGCGCGCCATTCAGCTACGATAGAATGAATCTTCCTTTTTTCCACGTGCTGGTGGTCTCGTTAAAAATTAATTGGACGTCGACTCGGTAAATCGATCGGAATTAATTTTGGTCCGGTTCGTTAAATCGCGCAGCGACTCTCCCGGCGGCCCGGCTATATCGGCATCGGGACGCGCCCGTGAATTACGCAACGTCGCACGGAGAATGACGTTAGCAATAAGGTACCGCTGAACATTAATTTACCGTGCGATATCGCCGAACGGGAAATATCGACGCCGCGTCGCTAGTCTGCCAGTTCTTGTATTACTATGCGAGGGCGTAATTCGTACCTGCTCGCGTGACGATTAATCAGCCATATTATTCGCACCGCGCGTTGTATTAATGGTAATTGGCCGTCGCGTCATCAGTCCGACGCGTTATTGTTTGTTTAATCATTCGCTGATCCGACGAGTGCCGTTTTATATTCGCTCAAGTGGCCGAGCGGTTATACACGCGAGATATCGTAAATACACGAACGATATTAGATCGAGTCGATCTCGTTAGAAGAGTTTGACGGTAAAAGTCGGTGAAAGAAGCCCCGATTTGTGACCCTGGCATGTGATTAAGTAATACATTTGGGAGTCGTTTAAACTGATTCATTTATTTACTTACTTATTTATTTAAACGGGGAGTACCCTTTGGTTTACAAATAAAAAAGGGAAACAGGAAAAAGAAAATACATATGAATAATCGCAAGAAATACATAAGAATATATAAATTAACATAAGAATAAATAAGTAGCACCAGCAAAATATATTCAATAAATGAAATCAAGATGAGAGGGAACGAGTTAAGCAACATCTAAAAGCACTAGTTGAGTTGTGAAAGATGTCAATGGAGTGCGAAAATTCATTATCCAATACACAAATCCGGTTAATTGAGTTAAAACGACCATAATTTATACGATGATATTCAATATAAAAGATCTTGCCTGAGCAAACCACTCTAGATGGCGCATATAAACAGAAAGCCCGAAGAATTTCAGGACAAAGTATTAATTTGATAAACGGCCATTTTTAATCTTATTACATTATTCTATTACATTCGAGAATAATATTTATCACAAAGGTAATTCAAGAAACAAGTATCGAGGTTATGTAAACTTTGTTATACGAATGGTTGTTCCCTTCTCATTAAATTAAGGAAGTTCGTTTGAAAAAATTCAGACATTGGGTATAATTGATATAATAATTTACTTTTGAACTTTCTATAAATTAATTATTATAATTTTTATTTATCGATTAATTTTTATTATTTATCGAAAATTATTATAATTTCATTTATCGATATTTATTATCGTATGTATTGTTAAACAAACTTTTTTGCTGCGAAAGCGTAAAATTTGCTGTTCCTGCAAGTTATGTTTCTCCGTGCGCTTGAAAATCATTGATTTTATTTAGAATATTTCTTCTTTAAGCCCCATTACATTTCGAGAGTAATATTTGTAGTCATTGATTTTATTAGGGCTAACATTTCTCTTCCCACTCAGCATAATAGGGAATTTGCGTAACAATATCTCTACAGTCCAATCGCACTCATCGTAGCACACCCACCCTAATTGGAATCTCCAGGAATGTCCAATAAAGTCCGTCACGCGCGAACCTCGTCTCGATTTTTCTTAGTGCGCGGGAGATAACGAGAGACCGTCGGGAATCCAGTCGCCATAAATTCGACGCAACAAGGTGTTAGATATCGTCGGCGAGCGTTGCGCCGTTTCTTCTCGAAAGGCGTAAACGACTGTCGGAGTATGCGACGGGGGAGGGAAAGGGCAAAAAGTACGGAATAGAATAGAATAGAGCGCGCGGGCGGACTGAGAGTGAAGTGAGACGAGAGGAAGGGAGAGAGAGAGAGAGAGAGAAAGCGGACATGGTCGCCTTCATTTTCACGCCTCCCTCACGCCTTGTTGCAACGTTTTCCATGCGTTTTGCATGGCTGCTAGCAATTACCGAGTGGTCTGTAATCTACACGCAATCATGGTTTACAACGCCAAAGCTCGGCGCTGTGAATCCTCCCTACGGCCGCTCGACGCCCCCGAACGGCCCCTATCGCCCTCTCCATCCCATCCCTCTGTAATCTGTCCAGTGACCGAAAGGGATACGCAATATCTGCATGTTTTGTTGCCCAGTCGACTATGGGTCCGTTCGCCCGTTTAATTATATCTACACGAAAGCTGTCCCGCATACATTGCCACGGCCGCGCAAATTCGTCTGCCACGCGGTGATAGTGATTGTCGCCCGTTTAATTCATGACGTGATCATTGCTATTTATTATTCCGTTCGTTCACTTTGACGAGGCGTTGTCCAGAGTGCCGTCTGCGCATTCGATCTGTCGTTCAGTGACGCGCGACGAAAATTTTTGCCGACAGTCTGATATATGGGGCAGTGTTCATAGTCAAATTTTATATTTCAGATAATTTGTTTTCATGGAATGAAAGAGAAAGAGAGCGAGAGAGAGAGAGAGAGAGAGAGAGAGAGAGGGAGAGAGAGAGGGAGGGAGGGAGGGAGGGAGAGAGAATATCGCATACGTAAAACGGAACATTTACTTTTCCATGAGTCTCATAAAATATTCATTTTTCCACTTATGAAATCTGCGCACACGTGTAACATACGCACGTATTCTGATATTTTTAGTTATTTATATATTTTCTCATAGCAGTTTATCTGGGAACATTTTTTATTCGCGGAACGTTGATCGCAAATCCGGATAACTGTAATCGGTCACTCGATAATTTTACGTCGGAATTTCAGCTTATTTTTCATCGCACAGTGTCCATATATGTGTGTTACAACATATCTTATAATTAATGTGCGTGTTTTGTTATAGACAGGCTGAATATATTGTTTAACCAGCAATGTGGAATTCAACGGAAAAATAGTTTGTTGTGAGAGATTCATGCTTGTTTTTATTTAAAGTTTCGCGCTTGACACATGTTAGCGTAATAAAAATCATACATGGACGTGTATATGTTGCATTTGTTCGCTATATTTATACAACAGATAGGCAAATGGTTCTGTGATGCTGGTTAAATTTTGGGACAGCTTTATATCGATTTTTTATTCTTGTCTGCGTATTAAGTTTTCTTTTTTCCATTCAAAGTGTATGATCACTTTGAAGACAATCGTTATATTCGCTACAACTTTGGAAATTTCAACGTTAGGTACTTTAATAACAAAGTGTGAAAAAATATGCGTCAAAATAAACTTGAAAAGTTTAATAAACAATAGAATGCAGTAAAATATTCCTGATGATATTAAGCAGAATATTTTGTACGTAATCAAACTTCTAAGATAATAATTGGGTTCCACAGCCTCCGGCGGATTTAACGAGATTTGATATGCGAACATATTATTAAAAGTTGTCAAGAAATTTATAAGTTCAGATCGACCTTTGAAATTAAAGCCTACTTTACGAGGGACTTAGTCTTTGTAGAGTTTATATACTCCGCTAATGAAGATGCGCCTTTCGAGAAATTGTTAAAGTGTAAGTAAAACTACAGATGTGATATATCGTATTTTGTTACCAAAACATTAATCATTTACGTAGACGTAATATTAACTTTCTTTCGACGCGCAAATTTATCATGGAAGCTGGAGTTAATTAAAAGTCAAGAAAATACGTCCCGATGTAGAATGTAAAATTATGATTATATAATACGAATATGATATACGAACATGAGATTCATATATTTATATTTAATGCTACTTTAGCCCAATTTTAATTTAACATGTGCTAGAATAAATACTAATTTAACGATTAAAATTGACTCAAGCTCAAATACTTCCTCAAAAATATTTAAAACCGTTTAAAGAACCTGTTTTCAAAAATATTAGCGGTTCGTTTTTTAATTGAAACACGTCAATTTTTCCGAAATCGGAACTCGCAATTCAAACGTAAAGAAATACCCAAATAATCGCACATTTTACTTACGAGCATAAACAATGAGCTGCGGTTAATACGAATCTCTCATTCAGGATGGCGCCGCCGCAAAAGTGTCCGCCTTTCCTTGTGATGCTCACAAGCCATGGAAATTCGCGCGGCGCAGCTTCTTGACCTCCGACAATTCGCGCCGATCGTATTCCACTTTCGCTTCTACCGCACGGAACATCTGCCACTGTCAAACACGAATATCCACGTTAATGCTCGATAACGATTGATTGCCCCGGCAATCTCGTTGCGAAGCATAACCGCGACCGTCCGTTATCCGGACTCGCCTGTGTCGTGTCGTGTCGTTGACGACGCGATCTTAGGTGTTCGGCTTGATCTCGCTTTTTCTTTCGGTTCTCGGTTCCATTCTTTATATCTTCCATTTTATATTTTCTACTTATCTTATTATGTAAGCTATTTTTTATGTATAGAGGATGTCTTAAACCTTACGACTTTAATTTTAAATTTTAATTTTAAATTTGTAGTAAATGGTTATATTGAAAGCCCCGGGGGCACATCCATACGCTATCTTCCGAATATTGACTTTAATTTTACCGAGAGGTTCTCTGAGCAATTTAAAGTTGATTTTTCTTCAACAAAAACGTCTAGGCGTTAATAGTTTCCGAGATACAAGCGGTTGAAAAAGCGAAATTCTTCTCGCAGATCAAATTTCAAACGACTAAATTATTATAACAACAATGACACAGAAAATGATTTTCTTCGATCAATTTCAAGCAAGAATTTACTTCAATAGAGGTTTATTTTAGGTCTTGGTTGAAGATATGCTATGTTGAAAATTGAGAAGTTGCCGTGAGCAATCCTTTTCGACATTTTCGATGAGGAAAAATTGTCTCCAAATTGCTCAGAGAAGCTCTAGGTAAAATTAAAATCGCCAGGTTTGATATATATACACCCGATATACTACCATGTATACTTTGTAAATTCTACTTTTTACTGACGAAATGAAATTGCACATTGGATTCGTGCAAGTAATTTAGTATCGATGGACGCGTGAAACATCGAATTACTATCGGCTACGTGATCGTCAAATCTAATGCCAAGATCATTCAGAACCGCACGGAATTATCATCTGAGCTCTTATTGACGAGAGCATACTGGCGGGATATATCGATCGTCCTTAGCATTCGATGATTAATGTTTGCGACGTATTCTCAATAGATCGAGCGACTTACCATGCTAAAGGAACGTCGGAAGATGAGCAAGTAATATCGTGGCTACTGTTAAGCATGATGGACAAATAAATCCCACCAATCGTAAGATATGTCGAATAATATGTGAACGGATGAAGTTTCTCTAAAAGATTCTCAAAATTGACAAATCCGATTCATTGTTCGTTCGATTCACTATCAGAATAAATATTCAAAAAGGGTCGCAATTTAGCGATTTTGTTGAGAAATTTATATATAAATTATGGGGAAAATAATTGAAAGTGATTTCCAGTGGGGACTACTTTGGAAATCGAGATGTTATAAAACGAATTTATATATATACGATATACTCATATATAGAGAGTTTTTCATATCGCCCTACAATATCTCCCAAACTGAAGAAAATTCGTGAAGTGTGATCTTTTTCTGAATATTTGCTACTATTAGATTTTCATATATAATAATAATAATAACAATAATAAAATATATGGAGTTCTAATTCGAGTACAAACTGAAGAAATTCGTCAGACGCATACGTGCGCCCATAACATTCGAGAAGTTAAGTAAGCTTATCGCTATTTTTCACAGTCCACATGTAGAGATTATCGAAGATTAAGATAGTATTCACTCATGAAAAAATTGATCTATAAAAGAAAGCGATATTTATGACTGTTGTAGGCATTTTAAAGAATCAAGAGGAAAGTCTTGATGTGATATCGACTCTTTTGTTAGAGAGATTTCAACGAACTCGCCCTTTATTGATGGAAAGATGAGAAACTTTATGGTTAAATCCGCTTCGTTTGTGGCTCAGCCACAGTTATGAGCATTTAATTTAAAAACGCAACACGAAAGGAGAACATCAGCGTATTAAATCGATTAAAAAGATCTTAAGAAGAAGCGATTACGTCGATAAAATTTTACGCTGATATCAAAGATAAAAGAGAACAAGAGAGGAAAATAGAGAAATTTCTCTCTCTCTCTCTCTCTCTTTCTCCCTTCTCTCTTTCTTTCTCTCCCTTCTCTTTTTCTTTCTCATTCACTATAACGTTTCACGGAACGCGATAAATATAACTGCTTTAAAATAGTAAATAGTAAAGTTGCGTTCGATCATATTCAACGAATATAGATGGTTGCTGCGTTCCACCGCAGGCAATTATCATAAATTATTATTATTAATTAACAATAATTAAATAATAGTGCCAATTACACAGAATTGTAATTAAATCGATCATTGCATTACAGAAGCATGAAAATGTTTCCGTAACGTTTATCACCGAAGACTCTTCTATTGGCACGAATTATCACAAATGAGACGAAACACAAATATCTTTATGCGCGCAATTTTAAAACTTTGACGTTATTGTTCTTTATAATTTGATTTTTACTTATTCATTTTTCCAATTTAATATGTATTTATGGTACATTTACTGATAATCACTTGCTCTTTCTGTTTTCATAATTTTGATATAGTTTATGTTCGTTATGTACGATTTGTCTATAATTCGTGTACATTAAAAGATTTTCCCGTAAGTAAACATTATTATTCTCATAATTTTTTTATATTTCCGATCATCGTGTAAAGTTTTACAATGCCTTTCCGCGGAAGGAAATAGTTAATTTTCCCGACTCGATCATAAAAAAGTTAATTTGTACGACCAGTACCGGGTCCGATCCAATCATACGTTCGTACGTACACATATGAAGGATACGAGCGATCGGTCCGATTAATCCGCATCCGCGATACACTGGATGAGGAGCGCGCTCCCGACAGTCGGACGCGTTACGAATCCTTCCTCATCTTCGAATGAACTCGTCGGGAGCGGCGAAATTACGTTCTTAAAATCCGCCTTAGCGGCAGCGGCGGTCCGATCGACGCGGCGCAACGTCTGTTAACGGCGTTGCATTTAATTGAAACCTGAATCGCCGCGCATCGGAATGTTAACCGATTCGAGCGAATCCCCTCTGCTGGCGGCACGACGTTGGGCTGGCGTCGCGCGAATTTAATGCCCTGAGCAGATAGGGACAGATACGGTGGATCTGTCACCGCAATCCCTGCGACACCCCCTGTACGCGCCAAACCACCCCGTTCTCTCTCCCTACCTATCCCTCTCTCTCTCTATCTGTCTATCTATCCAACTCCCCCCCTCTCTCTCTCTCTCTTCAGTCCCCTTCGAACCACCCACGAGTTAGACCCCCTCTCGTTTCACGCCCCGACTGATTAATTGGACCTCTACGTCTGCACCACCGCGTTTCCCATCCCCGCCGCTCTTCCACAACGGGCGAGGAAAGGACGTCGAAGCGAGCGGTCGAAGCCGGGGAGGCGGCATAGAATTCGAAGTCGCCTCTATTCCGAAACGCGTAATAGATATGTCAAAAGCAGTTCGGGGACGCGATCATGATAATACGGCCGATGCCGCCTCGGTTCGGCGACCGGGCACCCCGTTTATATCCTTCGTCGGGTTAGATCGCGCCTCTGGCGAGGGTGTTGAAAAAAGAGCTCGCAGCCAGCGAGTTTTTCGAAGGGAAGCCTGGCTATGGTGGTAAATCGAGGTATCTTGGCAGCTGTAACCGCGGCGCGCTTGTTGTGCCGGTAAAGTGGATCTAACCGGAAACGTAATGCGCGAGAAACGGCGCCGCCGCTGTCGCTTGGCGACGAATATCGCACGATTCGCATTTGTAACAGGTTCACGCGACAAGTGCCAGTCGATATCAAGCTGCATGGTAGTGTCGCGAGGTCGAATATATAAAAGTTGGTTATCAAAATAATCGCGACTATACTCGCGATGACGCGATACTACTAATAGCTTCCCGCTTATTTAGAAAAAAATGTTTAGATAAAATCAAGTAAAATAAGATAAAATAAAGTTGGAAACGATTAATTAAAATTTATATTTTACATATATTACATACAGCATGTTATATAACCCTTTTGTCTCTCCTTTTCTTTTTCTTTTTCATTGTTTTATGTTATAACATTGCGTGTACACAATATTGTATTGATGTAAATATGAAGTGTTAATAAGTTGCAATATGTAATACAGAGGGGAGGGAAGGTAAATTTCTAGCATTTTATTTTATTTTATATTTTTATATTTTACTTTATAGATTATAGTGAGATATACGTTATAGATATGAGTGGGATTAAGCTCTGCACGATATTGATTCTTTGCCAACGATAAGATAAATCTGGAGACAGCCATGGACATCCGTCTGAACAATTTCGGGCTTAATATCTCACCGAGGAAATCAACGAGATAAAAAACGTCATACAGATTACTCACTGAGTAATTATATCGAGTGTTTTCTCTTTCTCTCTGTCCTTAGACCGATTCAAACAGGCACAAATCCTAAACCTATACCGTAGCGAATTTAACTCGACGTTGTACGAAACACGTTAAGAGCGAAATTTTCCGATTTTATCGATCCGTATGAAAAGCAAGAATAACTCACCTATAATTTGTTGTCTACGAAATCCAGTAGATTCTCTTTTCGTGCGCACCACAGACAATTTTGTTCTCTTTCGAGTGCGCGGAGCGTTTCAACGGATTACATGCGCGGTATATGTTAAATTAAAAAATGAAGAAATAGAGATAATAATGTGAAGTAGAAATTTGAGACACTGGAGGAGTGCAACATTCGATTGATATGTAAGAAAATAATAGTTACACAATATTTCTACTTTATTGCGAACAAATTGTGTCACTTGTTCCCTCCCTGAATTAATATATATTTATCTAAATCGCTAAATAATAATTAGTTACATGATATTTCTACTTTATCATGAAAATACACTTAAGGTTTTCATGTATTTTTATATATCATTCATATTTTTGAGGTAGAAGGTCTTTTCCTTTCTGTATTAGAAGGTCTTTTCCCTGGGCAACCCGGAGCGGGCGAAGAACCCATCCAACACCGTCCGTTACGAGTTTGACACTGAACGGTCGTTGACAAAAGTCTTGAGTCACCGAGCTACGTCGAGGTCGCGTACTTGCTAAACCTCCGGCCTTCGGCAAGGCTGTCTACCTATTTTTCTATTCCGCACGCGCCTACCTTCCGCCTACGTAGCGGCAGCTTGTCAGCGCCGAAAACGCAATTACTTTATCAAGCGGCCTTCGGTCGCCCGTGTCGTTCCTCAAACGAGTCTATTTCCTCGATGGTGAGCCTCCTACTGTCACTATGGGAGGCCGTTTCTCCTCCCTTTTTTCCGTTTTTCTCTTCCTTTTCGTCAACGGTGAAATATAATTTTGCAATTTCGTTATTGCGTTTGCGTAGCGGCCGTGTATTCGGGCGATCGTAACTGCAACGTAATTTGTGCGGCACGTACGTAATTTGTTTACCGACCAAAATAACGGGAGTAGCGTCCGCGAGTCCGAGCACTTCATGCGAAGAATATTTTTCCGCGTAATACCGATAATTTACATATCGCTGAGTTTAAAACGAGTCAAGCGAATTTCGGGAAAATATTTTAATAATGTTCGGGATGTATTTGCGCAAATATAAATAACGGCACGCGAAGCCGGGCGTGAATCTTTGAACAGCGATACAATTCACTTAATGGACAGCAGATGCCGCGCACGACTTGTGACAGTAATTCGAGCGACAATAATTATCGCGATTTTATTCAGCAGGCGCGTTGGGATGGGCGCGCGACGAACGTAAAAGATTAATTATTTATATTTAATTTGTTGTAACGCCCTTGCCACTCTCGCGTAAGCTTGCGGCAGATTATCCAGTCACAAGGCATAAAATTAACGCCAATAACGATCAATGCGATTGCTTGGCGAAGGAACGGCCGCCAGGCAGCTGTCAATCTCATGAATAAACCACTTTGCTTCGCTCTCACGCATAATATAGAGCCTAAATATTTGATGGGTACGACTATTATATATACATAAATATATATATGTATGTATATATGTATATTGGTATTAAAATAAACAATTAACCTCATTAAATTTCGTTCAGCCAACCGGCGCTTTGTCCGCGGCAAAGAGCGCATTTGTAAACGAGGCGATGACACAATCTATACACTGTGCATTATGCACCGGGACGCGCTGTTCAAATAATCTATCAACGCGCTGTCTCCGGCACGGGCAGCTTTTTGGAACGTAAATCAACACGGGAGACAATTTTTTGCGGCGCGTTAATTTTATCATTTTTTTTTCCGAGCGCATGCATTTTATTCCCGATCGCTTCGGTGGCCAGTTGACCGACGAATTTTGACACGCGAAATGAAATATTTACCCACCTGTACCTACTTGTTTGAATAAGTGGAAATTTGATCGATATTAAAAAAGATAAAGTTGTAAAGGGTGCCAGACCCGCCGTGAAATATGTTTTAGCGAGGTAATTGCGAATTTTTTAAGACCCGTCTCCGAAGTGCTCGTAGATAATTTCAGGACACTTTTGTAGTACATATATGCATATTTTTATATCAAATGTTTATATTAGTGTATATAAATGTGCGTGTGTAAATGCAGTACAGTATTTGCGGTAATTTATGGGCTTTTATTGCGCGAGGGAATGAACGAGAAATCAAACTAAATCTAATCTATGCACAATGCAAGTAAATATGTATAATTTAGAGAGAGAGTGAGTGAGAGAGGGAGAGAACGAGTAAAACAATTTATCTGCAAGTCAAATGAATTGCAAATAGAATTACAATTACACTATTAACAAGCTATGTTAACTACCGTAGTGATAGTTTGATTGATGCGGTGTTGTTCAATATATCAGTATTTAATCGCTTATTTAACGCTTATTACATGAAATATGGAGAATTCAATAATAGAGTTTTAAAGTTCTAAAGCTTTAATCAACGTTATAAAATACAAAATATGTTAAACGTCAATCGAAGAAAGATCAATTTGAATGTACGAACACGGCTTTTATTTACCGCGCAATTTGTCAAAAATTCGAAAGTATCAGTCCGACATTCGTTACACTTGATCTCGTTGTATATTAGAGATAATCGAGTTTCCCGTGCATGAAACACATTTCAAAGTCTCCGAGCTGAGTTTTCATTTTTAATCGTTAATGTGACGAGTTAAATATCTTACTAATAACATGTAAAGAAAGAAAGCACTATTTATCTACTATATAACTCAAGCATAGGAACCGAGAAAAATAAGTCTTGCAAATACTTGATTGCTCACGGGAGGCTCCTCTAATATTGCCTCCCGCCTTCGCCCTCCCTCATTCATTCTCTCTCGCTAAGTCACTCCCGAATATTGGCTGGGGAGAGCAACGACGCGCGGCGGGGTGTACGCCGCGAATGTGCGCCACGCTAACGGCGAACACTAAATTCGGTTTATTAACTTCCGGTGTTCCGTGCAGCGCGGAATCCGTAAGCTTCTATTCCGAATTCAGCATCGACTTCCGCACGGGGTCTGGCGGTGCCTCCGCGCCGCCGGTTAAATGGACGGTCCGATGGAAAAGCTCGAGCCGCCGAGCGGGGAGTGCGCGTCGCGCCGCCGGGCAACGAGCCGCTGCATAAAATGCATCTAATATTATGCGCCCGCTGTTCCAAGCAATGTCGGGAAGTACAGTTCGGCATTTCCCGCGCCGATTTGCCGTGAGAGTCGTCGATTTGCGAGCGCTGCCTCGCCAGCTATCGCCGTGGCGCTCCCTCACTTAACGTTTCCCCTTTTACGGTAGCTAAACCGACGTTTACGTTTACAAATGCGCCCGTCGAATGGCGCGCGCGAGCGCGTTAAAGTCTCAGAATAATAGACCGGGCTGTGTGACATCGCGACGCTCCATCTTGGCGCGAGCGCGCCTCGTAAACGACGCGATAATCTCGTTACAGATCGCCGTCGTAGAGCGCGAAAGTAAAGTCGCGTTTGGATAAACGACCGCGCAATTTAGCGCTAACTTTATGATACGTGCGTTCCATTTGTCGACCGACGGCTCGTGCGCGATATCCCGGAGAGGAGATCGGGATACGTGTTTTCTCGGGAATTAATTATGGAAGCTTAAATGTTGAATTAGCGGAAGTTCATTGTGGAAAGATGTTTATGGAGAATTGCCGATATATTTCGGAACAGTGTATCTAATTCAAGAATTATTCGGTAAAGTCTCATCCGAGATGTTCGAATCTATTGACAATAGGCTTTTAGTGCACTCTATGTACAGGATGTTCTGCGAGGAAACCAGCAAGCCTGTATTTTAGAGATGATTTTAAGCAAACCTGCTCGGATACATACGAATGCGTTACAGGTCGTTTCGGTTCAGTTCGTCCATCGAAATATGGACAATTTTATTAATATTGTAACAGGCGAAAAATTACCAGATTTAATATTTATGTATTTATCAGATTATTTCCTATAAAAAATGTAATTTCTTATCTTACTTTAGACAAACATACTTGTATATATATATATATATATATACATGTAGTTTTCTTTATGTTTATGAAACATTATCCCCTCTGCAGTTTAATGCAGTTTTACATCGAGCGTAAAAATAGATATAAGCATTAATACACTACATCGTAAATTGGTTTCTTGAAACGATATCACGTATCGGATATGATCTGATAATATTTAAAATAGAATTTTCCAACGTCGTTAAGACATTCATTGTTAATATTGATTAGATGAAATCGTTAAGATTTGCGGGGAATTAGTCCACTCGAAAGAAAGATTTCTAGCACCTAGGGACGGGTGCAAGATAGTTGCGAACACGATCTATTTGAAGTTGAAATAACACGGTAATTCGAACTTCTGGGAATAATAATAAAGTGAAGTATGCCGCATAATACGCCACGCGGTAAATAAGTTCTCGAAAAATTAATTGCAACAGGAATAGTTGGCGAGCTTCTCCGAGTTTCGCGAGCGAACTGACTAATACAGAGTTTGCTATAGATGTTGTAGTTTGATAAAGTAAGTTTACTACCTAAACTTTGAGAACCACAGAAGGGGCTTTAGGTTCCCACTTCACGGATAGCTACGAAAATAAGTGCGCGGAAGCACCCGCGTGGTAGTGGTGTGTACACACTTTATGAACATTTCGTTATTACTATTACAGGGCGTAATAAGGCGTGCGGTGTCAGGTTTCGAGTTATATGGCGCGGCATGAAGTAACAGTCACGTGAGCGAAAAGTAAGAAACGTGACGTGTGGAGAATTGAAGATGCAAAAGACACCATAAGTATACAATTTACATGATAATAAGCTCCATTATCTTACATAACGGTAAATTCACCGTTATGAAAAGAACCCTATAATTTGCGACAAAGTGAAATTTCCAACAGCAACGCCGCAGTTTTACGCGTGAAAGTTACTTTATATGATCACTTGAGTCGCTCAGTTTCTAATTGGTTTTAACTCTGGGCTGATTATAATCAATATTTTTGGATTAATTAGGCGAATAACTATTCATCTGCTTTTTAAGCGACGTCATCACTGAATAGAAACATTTTGCTTCTTTGCGAGGATATTTTTTAAACCTTCATCGATGAATGTTTCAGGGTCGTATTAATAGTCGTTACTTGAAACTTGCCCACGTGACATGCTCAGCTTTTAAGATAGATGTGAGTTTTTCACTGGAGTTGTCTTTACGTATCGAATATATTTAACATATTTGTAATTACGATTTAATTGAAAACCTTTATCTAATTTTAAATTCAAATCTGGGTGTCTTATTTAAAGCAATAAATATCTCGTAACTTTAAGTCTAGAATCGACTGAACGACACTTTGACGAATTTGTTTAGTTTTGAATTTAAAACATTAATTATTAACAAAGTTATCGTACAAAATGTAAATGGGGACCGTAATGTCACCTTTTCCTCTATATGATTTCAAACGACACACTCTCAAATCCAACTCTAAATTCAGATCTGAGTACTTCGCACGAGACGAGTCTCAAGTGTCAACAAATGACGGACCTCAGCGTCCGAGAAAATGGCGCGCGTCTTCCGCTCACATCGAAGATCAGAATCTTACCGCTTTCCACGTATTCCACGTTTCCCGATGACGCGACGTTACGTCCGCGCTGGAAAACGCGGCGGGGGGCCGTCCGACGGTGCGACAATAATAAATTCGCGTATTCGCGGAGCATCGCGTATACTCACAGTTATTGTACTCAGCTCGGATCCGCGTGAGAACCTCGAAGAATAGAGCGAGTGCGAACGCGGCGACTCCCAGATGCACTCGGGCGACCATCTCGCGTCAGGTCCGCTGAGCCTTTGTCAGAGAACGATCAAAAAGTGTCGCAGTCTCGTCGATGCCGGCGCTTCTTTATACGCCGTTCGACCCGCGCTCGACCGCATCTTTCTCGTTTCGATTTCGTTCTCTGTCACCGCCTATCGCCGCCCCCGCCGTCGCTTTTCGCGACGGGTGGCGTCGCGAGGCCGTGAACTTCGCAGCCGACGACGCCGACGACGTGGCTCGTGGCCATCGATACACGTCATCGCCCGCGTGCTCGTTCACGGCGGAAATCCGACGATAAAGCCCGACGGCCTTGGCGTGATTTTCCAGGAGAGCGCCGAGGAGACGGCGGGCCGATGGGCTCGTCAGGAATTTCATAACGATTTCATAACGGGACGCGCACGGCTGTATGCGCTTTCCGAAACATTCCTTAGAACGATTGAACGAGATCGAGTTATATGTATCAGAGGCTTGACCATATTTCCTTTGTTAACCTTCTATCGAGCGCAACACGCACGTGGTGAATTATAATGGCGACGCAGATAATGTGCACATAATGACAACAACGGGCGCAGTACGGTTGAAAGGTACGTTTCATAATTAGTGTTTTAGAAGGGCATCTCTACTAACGTTTCCTTTCATTATTTTACTACCCTATCATTTATCTTAACTTTTATTTATTTTATCGTCGAAACGTTTCGATTGTACTGTGTATTGTTGTTATCCTTAGCCGAAATGACAAAGTAATTAAATACAAAATAATACTTTTTTATAATAAAATGACTTTCCTTGAAAGTAACTTTTTATATAAAGAACAAATACATTTACTGAAAACTGAAAATATTGTGTCTGTCAAATCGGTTGCTTCCGACAGAAGGTTAATAGCAACTGAGCACTTCTTGTCATGTTCACACCTGTCATCCGTCAAGTTATCCATCATTTCCTATGATCATTCAGCTAATTACCTGATTCGGCGTCCGTAAAGCGACTCATCTTGCGAGCCGATGAAATCGTCGGCGATCCAACGAATTCTCGCAAACCCCTGATATTTTTCATTGTATTTCACGTCTCGGAACTTGCCAGCGGGGTTCTATAAATTTCGCATCGGTTGTATCCATGCTCACAGCGCGCTACGCAAAGTTGGGTATTGTCTCGATCTCCAGCGTGCGCGACCGTATAATTACAATGTTTATCTATGATTAATAGAACACGGGACAACACGTAGAACAAACGCGCAAACTCTAGTCGCTACGACAGTTACGATTTTAATCGACGACTATTTAAAGAGCATCGCAGCCGAAACGTTTCCCCAATTTCTGTTACAGCTATATTAACTGCGGAATCTGGTCGTGAGAGATCTGAGTCGAAATTTTAGCCTTAGGTTAAACTTTTAATTCTATAACACAGTAGGAATTCTAAGATGGTAAAATAGGCTCACACATATACACGTACAATTTCAATTTTAATAATATAATTTATATCTATTTTGAGATTATAATATTGTCTTAAATTTCCGTTTTCGATGTTTCCAGCGTCAAAATAAATTGTTTCGAAGTAGTATTAAAATTCTTCTTCTACAAAATTATGGGATTTTTGCATCTATGTCAAATTTTAATTTGTCGCTTTATATATTGAGAAATTTGCGCTCGACGACGCTTTTGGGCAACGAGTATGTATTGGGCGTTGCAGTGCGCAGCGGCGTCGGAGATTGTGATGATGATCATTGCAATCATGCATTTGTATATATTGCCATTATGGATGAAATGCACGTACACAGTGGCCCGAGATCTTCGAATCCGGCTCGGCGCCGGTTACAGCGGCGAATAAACATGGTCATCGTGTGTAATCATAGTCCCCACGTGCATACGTTCTGTACGACGTCGCCTGTCATCGGCAAACGGCAATCGGATTATGTATCTACGAGTAATCGCTGTGACAGGTGGGCAGGATAATCAGGAAACGGGAGCTGTCGTCCACGAGAGTTCCGCAATAGGCTGCTGTAACACCGCCAGGATAGCATAATTATTCCCGGTAGGGCTCGAATTTCGATTACTATTTCTACCTTAGCGGTGCAGCCGCAATTTTCGAGTGTACACCGTAATTTAGATGTCAAGTGGCTATCGCTGTCAACCCCGTCACGAAGGGAGGAGAGGGAAAGGGATACCGCGGAAACCAACGTAAATCGTAGACGAGGGATGCAGTCGAGTAGCGACTTATTTTTTCATAGACACTGAGAGGAAAAATATCTTAAGTATGAAAAAATATTTATTTGATGAATACTATATATATATAATTCTCACTGAGAACAAATTTTTTCAATACAATGTTGTAACTTATACATATGTAACTTATAATATGTGATAAAATATATGCATATATTTTAACGTACATATAATTAGAAAAGTGTGCAAAGTGTGCAAAAAAGGAGAAGGAGGGAAAGAGAGATAATAGGCAAAATTAAGCCTTCCTCGAAGCGCAAGAAAGTGGCGGAATATTGTATGTCATGAAAGGGATCTGCCACGGCCGATGCATACAAAGGGAGTATAATTAATCGACCGCATTTCCCGTCGGTAAATCAGAATTTATCGCGCGGCCATCTCGGCGAACCTTCGACTTCTTACTTCGTAGCCGTCTGCCTAGTTACCAGATCTCCAAGGACGCCGATGGAATCTTACGAAGGTCGACGCGACTCTAGGAGGAATCATTTTGGACCTCTATCTCCCCGTACCGTCACTAACGATATCCGATGAATGTCAATGTAGAAGGAGAAAAAAAAAGAAACAGATTGCCCGCACGGCAGGGATCAATTAGGAAAATGTAGAACGCTGCGTACTTGAATCGCTGAGAGACAGTCTGACAGACGTATCTCTTTTACCTCACCAGGATATCTCGGAGCTTTTACCCTATTGATTGCGCTTCCGTGGCGTTTGTTGCGTGTGAGGAAGGGAGGGGAGGGGGGATTGATTCATCTGTCAGCTGAAGATACAGACTTTTCAAATATATCGTGAAAAATATAGAAAAAAGAGAATTAGGAGAATGGAACGGAGGTGCCGAACATTCTTCGTACTATTATTATAATACGCGCGAGATGAGAAGTATTTTTGATTTGCATGCGTGCGCATAACTTTTTGTTTTACACCTTCCATAAGACTTTAAAGTCCAAAAGCAAAACAGTACCTCGATTTTGGCGTTTTCCCCTCGGGCAACATTTTCTACGTGTACAAACTTTCGCTCGTGCAGGTGCATGTGCCTGGCCGCAGGTACGGCACGGGGATATGAAAGCGAGAGTGACTCCGCTGTTACTCCATCCACGTGCCGCTGAACTTGACCCACTCTTTGTCCCGTGATACGATATGGCTCTCGCATCTATAGCGCCGCGCACCTTCGCGTCTCACCTCCTTCGTCGTCCTTCTCCTACTCCTCCTCCTGCTCCTCCTTCTCCTCTTCCTCCTTTCGTCGTGGGCCACCTTCATGGCGGACCGACTCTCAAGTTACCTGCGCTCAGCAGGTTACCACGAAATTCAGCCGTTGGATAAGCGGGTCAAGTTCGTCCTGGGACATAGACACGGAAGTCGAGCGCCTCGTCTAATCTTGTCTTGCCTTCCACGTCGCGTCACGCGTTCACGGTTGCCGTGGAAAATATCCCCGTGCGACAGCTCCCCTTGAATTTGCCAAATACTCTACGTCAACGACAGTGCGTGCCGCACTCGACGAGGAATTTCTTATTAGGATCATAATCGAGTTACGACGAAGCCGTAACTTACACGCGTAAATTATTCGCAAATTATGCTTATCATAAAGAGAGCACGCCGGTTATATTTATAGCAGATGCGGGTATGAAGTAACTATATTATTTGAGGAAGATGTGTGATTAATAGAAACTTGTTATTGTAACATGTATGTGAATATTTTAGAAAATACGGTAGGACTTTTAAATATGAAGAAAAACGATAAAGAGAGGGAGAGAGAGAGAGAGAGAGAGAAAGAAAGAATTTTTATTTTTCTGACACACAGTATAAAACATGGAAATAAAACAATTATGTAAATAATGTTCTGTTGTTTTATTTTTATACTTCTCATATCTTTAATTCATAGAAAATTAAAATACAGTTTGTATTTCTTGAATTAGAGCTAAATGATATTTTTTATAGTAATTTTCTATCTCAACACATGAAGATAAATAGAAAAAATCAAAATTCAAAAGAGATATAAATTATGATGCAGAATTCGTTGAACAGTTATCAACATGTTCGTTGCCAGAGTTTATTTGAATGCTTCGCTTCACAGACTACTTCGTGTTTTTTTTTATATATACTTGTGTAAAACAAACTTAGTTTGATAATGTGGACATAGAAAAAAAATGTTTTGCTATCATACGTGTATGCGCACAATGGTAGCGAAAGTGTTAAAAGTGTTAATAATGAGGTAACTAGCGGACGGATTTCTTTATAACAGGCCGGTCTATGACAGCCACTTCCTTCATTGTGTTGCGGGTTTGCGACAAGTTCGCGGAGGTCACGGTTAGGTGATTTTCGCTTTCGGCCGAGTGGCATTGCCCATTCACGAACACGCCGGTGAGGTCGTAAACACTAGTTGTCGCAAGATACTAGGAGCCACTGACATTGCGAGGCCAAGCAGACAAAAGCTTAGTTCGGTGCACTTGAGGTAGGCGAACCTTGACAGCGCACGACGCCGAAAACGATTATCGTAGATCTGTCTCTCTCGGTTTCGCCGTCAGAATGCATGTGCGAGCACTTTCGTCGTTTCGCGCGTATGCAATGCGTTATGTATGCACGAAAACAATGAGCGAATAGGCTTCGGCGAATTAATTTCCCTTTCGATCCTTTCATATACATAATGCGAGTATCATCGAATTCTTATCAAATTCATTTCGTTTTACAACCTCCTCTCAAAAGCGTCAAAGTGGCGTCAAAATTTCGACGAGAATAATGCCGTCTGGCACGCCGTTGCAGACGCAATTCGGTACAGTGATGCTGTTTCCTTTGACATCTTTCTTTAACCTCGTAGAAAAGGAGAAGAGCGATCGGGATCTCCATAAACACGCTATATTTCGCGATTTGATTCGGCGAGTCAAGCACGACGATGCCTGATTTCCGACCATAACGGGAACCGCGTAAACCAGCCGAGACTTCTCTCAAAATTAAATCGCACAAGTCGAGGATATGGAAGTTCAATAGGAGGTATCAATACTACATAGGTTGTCGCGAATCGGGTTATGACCGGGTGTGAGCGCGGAGCAGCGAGCAAAACTTGCCGGGCGCGCGACTATCGGCCAGGATAGCCAATCACGGTTCAATTCATGAAAAGGAAAATTAAATTTCGCTGAAGTGAGCTCGCAGAATGACATCGTAATGTCGGCTACGTGCGCAATATACATATATACGGAGCGGTTCGGTGTTTTTTTCCGCGGGAACTGACCCGATATTCCCGAAATCATGCAGTTCCCTGAACGAGAGCGTCGCTGTAATATCGCCGATGAATCGGAATCGCCGCAACTTCGATATTCTTGCGCTGAAAAGTATTCCCGATGCGGAAGATTACGGACTCGTGGCGAACGACACACACGTGTGCGCGAGCTGAAGGCGCGTTTGCGGCAATTCTGATGAAGCGGCGCGTGAAACCTGAAGGAAAAAATGTCGGTACAGCCTGAATTCATTGATTAATTAAAACGTTTATTAAAAAAGTCTTGAAAAGTCCGTTGGAATATTTATGTAAGGTTAAGAGTTTGGTGAAGAAGAAGAATATCAATTGGTAGCTGAGAACGTTTTCCCTTACATAAATATATTTATTATCTACCCCAAGGCCGGCTAAGTTCTTTTGGATTCCATATATAAAGCGTGATATAAATATATATCGTGGAAAAGTTTGTTAAAGTGCAACTAAATCTATGTTTCCAACTGTGATGAGAATCAACGTAAAATTCCACGTTTATCAATAATACAAATCAATTTACGAGATTGTGAGCTTTTACTTTCACCGCTAAAAATGCAATTCAACGCCATCATTTCCCAACCGTTGCGTGTAATGAAATGCGATTTACGTCATACGTGTGTCGAAGATAGTTTTGCACTCCCCACTCGCTTGATTCTGCGATTTGTCGAAAAGCAGCCGAAATATGAGCGATGCAACTCCTCACCCCTGTACAGCCAACTAGCCCCGGCCTCCCCTGCTTTTTTCCCAGTGCCCGCACAGAACGAGTGTGTGTGCTCGTCGCTGTGGTCTCGAGTCTGAAAATTCTCCCCCCACGTTTCCGTAATAAATCGCGTAATCCGATCACGGTTGTTTACGAAGTGCCATCCCAGACGATGCATCGGTTTACCGGCGCCCGATGTGTGTACGTGCTACGCCAAAGCAACCGCGCGATAATTAATATGTTTCAGAAGTTTAACGTCATTAGGGCAGTCGCTCGCGTCCTGGCATAATCGATATACAGAGGTGTAGGATTAATCGCGCTGTCGCACGCGCGCGGTCGCTTCCCCGTTGTCGCGTGTACTACCTCCTCCCGCCCGTGTAAATATAAAACTAATTAAGGGATAATTACAAGCCTCCATTAACTTCAATAAAGTATTTAAGAGAACGTTAATGGAACTCACCGCCGATCGCGGCATACCGTCGGCATTACCGGCGAAATAATAAGTCGCCGGCCGGTATCGGTTCGGCAATAATGCCCCGGCGAAATTCGTTTTAATAATTTAAATGACGTGTCCGGCGAGAGCCGGTTCATTGAGCGCGCTCAGTCGCATTTGTACACGCAAAAAGCTTTTGATTAAACAGCTATATATCCAGCCCGAGCGCTTGCACGCTCGCGAATGCACCCGTTGCATATATCAGCGCGATCTATCCATTGATTTCGCGGCGCGTTTGTTCGTAAACGTCGCTGCGGCGCATTCAGCCGGCCGGGGGGATATTTCGCATCGCCGCTATTGGGACGCGGCGCTTTTCCGAAGGAATTTTTATGAAAGTCCGGCAGAGACGAACGAATAGTTTGGCGGGTGAGCTCGGTGGTTCGCCCACATAGAAGATTTCTTGGGATCCACTTGGGGTCTGATCTTTTTTGGAGGAAAACACTCGCGCACCCGGGCTGGAACATTTGCGCGGACTCGGAAACGTAATGTTTCAAATTTGCGAGTCTAAACGGGGAAAGAGATAGGAAACAGATCCCGTTCGCTCGTCTCTCCGACGTTTTACGATTTTGTCTGCTCTTCATTTTTTACATCGGAATTAATCCCGCCGGTAATCTATTAGGATTACAAGGCTTACACGCGTTTTCTCCCGCTTGTTTCGCCTCCCGCGTTTTCGACAAAACGTTATATCTCACTTTTATTTCTCTATCGCTTAGTTGACCTTTAACTTTTGTGAGAGAAGGTATCAGCCCCCGTAGATATTCTAGCCATATTATTTTAACGTACCCTAGGCCTTTAAGACCCAATGCGTTGGTTAAATGTAAATTCTTAAATGTCTGGGAAGCATAAGTTTTACAAACCTGTGATGTTCTTAAAGCGCCTATTTAAGCGCTTATTTACAAGGATTTTCTTTTTCCTTTCTCGTTGACACTTCGAATATGTACATTTTACAAGCAGAAACGTTAGAAAAAAAATATACCAGTTTTATTAGCTAAGAAAAAGCGCGAATTCTCAGATTATTTCTATTATAACGCCAAGCCGAAAATCCACTTTTAGGATGACAAATTTCCAATCGATAATAATATCATAATGAAATAGTCAATTTTTCGAAATAAAGGACAATTCGAACACTCCGATTGGGATTTATGCTGCATCTGGCAAAATCTTGAGAAATTTTATGCGTATACTCGTTATCGCAATAATATAATTTTGGGCGGTGCGATTAATTACGATTTAAGAATAACATCAAATTGCGATACAGCTGTGATATATTCTTAATATATATTAATAATATAATATATTCTTAACGGATTAAATATCAATTCATCGAAAATCATATTTACATTTGTTACAGTTGCAAATAAAAACGACCGCTTTATTGGTGGGTGGCGAGGTTGCAAATACTCGATACACGACGTGTTATATGCGTATGTGTGAAAACACGATGCAGTGCAGCGCGCATTTATGTCGCGTGTGTTGTATCTCGGTGCATTTTGTTGTGAACGTAATCTCTCGATTAAGCTGTGCATATTGCGTATGGCACAAATTGTATCGTTATTTCCCCGAATTTACGATCTTTTCCATATAGTTTTTATTCTGGCAATTCAGCTCGCACGATAACTTACGGTAACGATGGTTTATATAATATTTGTACACGCACATACCGGGCTGCACCCGACCGGTCACCCTGTGTATTTTTCCTTATCAAGAAATTTGCACAATCGATCCTCCCGTCGTGAAACACGCTCGAACATTTTCACAATTCTTCTCTCTCTCTCTCTCTTTCTTTTTTTCATCCAAGATTCGACGCGGTAGTTATTTTGGTAACTGGATTTTTAATTAAAATTTTTTCAAAGTAAATATCCTCCTCAGAATTAATTTAGACGGGGGTTTCCGCGGGGTCCTTCATTTTCGTCGCTGAAGCTTCGTTCCTCGCGAGATTCTCCGCCCTTTTAATTCGTCCGGTCGTTTAGCATAGTGCGAGATCTTCGCGTCGCGCGAAAGCAGCGATGCGAAGGAGCAATACCGCGACATTGGTACAATGTCGGCGGCGCGATTATAACTTCAATGTCGCGAAGATAAGCCGCATACCAGGTTTGACATCGACCTAGTCGCCCTGGCCTGGAAAGACGATCGCGTAATCAGCGTCGCCCGACTCACCTGCTTATCTGCGCGGCAAATGGGGATAACGATTCACCGAGAGAGGAGTTCGACCGCGAAACGAAGATTCGCATGCGTCATAGCGATATGTCAGTCTACCACAAACATCGTCGCCGGCGAGAAACAGCGAGGAATCCTTCCAGCCGTTCTCATGTGTTCAATTACGAACGACCGAGTCGAAATTAGGATACTACTATACACGTATAATAATATGTAAAAAAACGCCAGATTCAAGTAAATAATTACTGCAATATTCTTCAGCAAATTTTCACTTGGATCAAGTAA
Organism: Dinoponera quadriceps; assembly: GCF_001313825.1. Taxonomy (NCBI): domain Eukaryota; kingdom Metazoa; phylum Arthropoda; class Insecta; order Hymenoptera; family Formicidae; genus Dinoponera; species Dinoponera quadriceps. Next base: position 445,083 of record NW_014562508.1, on the reverse strand, counting down.
ATTTTACGTGAATGTAAAAAGAAGTGCTATGTTCGAGTCATACTTACTTAATCCGAGTAGAAATTTGCTAAAGAGTATCGGAGTAATTATTTATCTGAATCTTTAGTACATTTTTTTCTTCTATATACAATTGTTAGCTTCTCGTACGAACCTTCAATTCTATAGATTTAACTTTAATACCATTTGAAGCTGGCGATATTTCGATTTTTAAATTCACTGGAATATTCACTGCCAATCGTTGACCAGTCAGTGGATTTTTGCCACATCAGATTGGCTGCTGAACGATTCGCAGTTCGCAATCCGAATCCAGTCCGTGTCTGTAATACATAATGCGACATGGGATTAAGGACAGTTTGCGCCTATTTAAATGGCCCATAGACTAGTAATAACTTTGGCGGTATTGCATTTATTAACTTCTCTTGAAACCTTTAATTCTACAGATTTCTCTCACTTTAATAGCTCAAGTTGCCTTGAAACCATAAATTCCTTCAATATTTCGATCGTTAAATTATATGAATATTCAAGATAGCCTATTTTGATGTTTGAAGACTGCGAAGACGGAAATTTAAGGCACCACCATGGACAAAGTAGGAATAAATTATATAATTAATCGGAGTCCCGTGCCCCGTGTTTCGCATTCGGCCGATTCGAAAGGAATTTCCGGCTCTCTTACCGATTACTTTCATTGGAACGGAAGCCCCGACCGGACAAATATTCGCTCGCTGCACGGGCGCAAATAATCAGCTCTAATATCGACAATATTGACCGTGGTCTAACCACGTTCAAGAATCGCGTGTAGCGCAAACAACGGTATCCATACATTAAGCAAATTAATATCGAATATGATTATGACGCAGCGGATCATGCTCCACGACCGAAAATATTTGCACGTCGAATTAATTGGCCGGGCGAAGCCGCTTTCGCCCGCGGAAACGGCCGGCCGCATTATCGTGTGGCTTCCTGAAATCGCGAAATTGCAACCCCCGCTTCGGCCTCCACCCTCCCTTCTCCCCCATTCACCCACTCTCTCTCTCTCTCTCTCTTCGCTTACAGAAGTATGAGCAAGATTACACGGAAAGGTACTTCGGGAGGGTTTCAAGTGCAAACGAAACTCGCGAAAAAGCGCGCGCGGAAAGACGAGGGGAAAGCCGGGGCCTTGCGGAGCATTCGTATCCAGGCGGACGCGTAAGGAACACAGTGTGCGGAATGGATTATGCCTCCGCAAAGTCAAATAAGCTTATATCGAATGGGTGCAGCTACAACGACGACGGACCGATCCAGCGCCGAGGAGCTTTATCCCGGGGGGCTTTTCGCGTCCTTTCCCATCCGGCGTCGTGCGCTCGCATCTTCCCCGGATGCCCCCCCCCCCCTAGTATTCTCACGCACGTGCGCGTGTATGTGCCGGCGACCCGAATCACGGACGGATAGATTAAAGAAACGTGCCGGGATTGCCGCCCGCGGCGCGCTCTCTCACCTCCGGGCGTGGCCGAAATGCATCGAGTGCACAAACGCATTCCTCGATATCGAACAATGTGCGATTCGCGAGTGAAATGCGATTCTAATTCGAGTTGCGGGTAATCGAGCCTTCTGACACTGTAGATCGCTGTTGGAGATGACCCGAATCCGCCGACTGTCCCTCCACCGTCCGGAAGTGGGTTAATTTCTCGCCGGTATTTCGTGATATGGACAACTCGGGATACGCGGTTAATGAAAACCGATATTATTTATCGCCCTTCTGTGCGCCGGCCGTCCGATGGGTAATTGCGCATTCGTTCGAGTTTAAATAAAAATGAGGAAAGGATACTTTGGCACGGGAGATATATATTCACCGTACGAGTTCACATTTAACGACGAAATTTTTCTCGCCGCTTCTCTCAAACCCGGGAGGTCCCAAAATTCTGCCGAATCGCCACGTTGCGTAATTAACTTTCTTTTCAGTAAAATCAAAGACACGAGGTCTGAGATGCCCCGTTATTTTTGTAATCACTACGCAATTATTTTCACCATTTATTATTAATTTACTTACCGTTACTTATCATTAATTTATAATTACAATTGTGGTGACAAATACCAAAGATTTTTTTTCAGTGCAACTCTGACACTCTCCGAGTCGAAATTTCGACGTTGCTTGGATGCCCTTCACTCTGACAGTAACGTATTATGACTACGAGGCTTGTGCGCGATTTCTTTCTCTCATATATAATGTTTTGCGCAAAACGTTATATTCCACCCCTATTTCTCTATTACTCGATCTTCAATCTTTGCGAGAGAAGGACCAATATCAGCCCCCGTAAATCAGTTCTAGTCATATTTACCCCAGGCTTTTGAGATTCGTTGGTCGAACGTAAATTCTTCAGGATCTAGATCTATGGCGTCATTTGAGAAGTTAATCAACAATAAGACTCCTAAGCCTTTAATGTTCTCAAAACGCTTTTTAGAAAATTTACGAGGATCTTATTTTTTCTTTTTTGAATAATCGTTAGCGGTCGCTCGTTGCACAGGAGTCATCCGTGTCCGAAAAATGGGGAGAGAGAAACTATTTATTCCGTCACGTCGAATACCTGTAAATGAGGACAAACACGCGGCACCCGACTTACTCAAAGTCCGAGAGAGAGAGAGAGAAACACACAATTGCATCGGGGCCCGATAACGTTTCGCGGGTGTCGCGTTGCACATTTCCACTTTTCGCGGAATTCCCGCGCGCTCGCGCACGCTCGCTAATTATACATGTATGCGGATGCAAAATACAATTTGCCGGCTGCGCCGGGGTAACGCGGAGACGAGCAGTTTCCAAGCGGTGACAAGTCGCGTTACGCGCGCGCGTTTACGCTTCTCGATTTCCATCGAGCCGCCCCGCAAACGCGCGCGTAGTTTCCCCCTTTGTGCGCGTTCGTGCTTTGTTCGCTCGTCGAGGTATCGTCGAAGCATCTCCCGCTCGTTCACGCGCGCGGTATCGCTGCGGCGGCTCTTACAAAGGAGTCGGGAAACTTGCTGAGCGGATAGCTCTAACGAGAGACAAATAAATCATGCGAGTCGGCCGGCCGGGCCCGCTTTGCTTTTTGGGGGCCGCTCCGTCGCGGCCCTACTACTACCCTCGAGATTTATGCCTCCCTCTTTTATCTGCGCTCTTGAGACGGTATCACACTCTGCCGTACGTGCTGGCCGTAGATCATAAATCCGCGGGCATCAACTCGGTCGGACGCTCGATCGAGCCACCCCTTATCATTGCGGAGATACGCAAGCTTATCGCGCGGAATTACGACGGGGGAGGGGGGCGCCTGCGGAATATTGCTTCCGATTAGAATATCATCGGAAACGGGCGTTGGAGACAGGCTTACCTCCAACTTATTCTCGAGTTCATCGGAGCGGGACGTAGATGATAAATGAGACGTGGCTGAGGAAAACCGTACGAATCCGCGATTCGATATCTCCGGTTCTCGGCCCCGGCGAGTACGTATAAATTTCCTGCGTCGACTATATCCTCTTTCTCTCTATCTCTCTCTCTCTCTCTCTCTTATCTTTAATCGCGCGCTGTCGCCAAAGTACAGCTGCGAATCGCGTGGAATCGTTGCGGGAGAAAGCCCGGAATCGCGTCGAAATTTTCCGTACCCGGACGGAGAGACTCGGACGGGCGTTTCCGATCGAACATGTGCCGCTCGGGGGAAGTGGAAAAGTTTGAACTTACGATGCATCGTGCGATATTTTGGTTTCCTTGCTGTCACTTTATTAATCCTGAGCGAATCTTTTTCGCTCTCTCTATGGGGGAAAGCTTCCGAAATATAACGGCGTTTGTCTTCATTAAAAATGTCAACTGAATCACTCTCGCAATCCCTGCAAACCCTGCAACCCCTGCAAATAACCTGCGAAAGGATTCAACGTTCGAATTCCTGCATCTAGTAGTAACGAGTAAAATTTTTCCGACATCGCACAAGTTCAAACTTTCCTACCCCGCTAAGTGCGCCCGACTCGCATTTTGTATTTTTCATTTCGCGGAGGCCATAGTTTCGCTTTAACTAACTGCGAAATCAAATAGTAGATCGCTGCGGCTATCATCTTTTATACATACCGCAGCAGCGAACGTCACCCGTGCAGTTGGTCGTGGTCTCGCAAACGCTCGAAAAATACGAGACGCGACCCAACACGTATGCACGAATGAAACGTGCTGGTCGGTACTTGGTCGGTACGAGTCGACGGCGAAAAAATAGAGGAGAGGAGAGAGGGGGAGAGAAAGAAAGAGAGAGAGAGAGAGAGAGAAAGGAAAATAACAGGCGAAAGCGTAGTTTAGTTGCAGCCATAGTGAAAACGGAGAGAGTGAGAGGGAGAGAGAGAGAGGCTACAGCATTTATTGCAAATGAATAAAGCACACCGACGAACGTGTTATTCACTGACGATAGTGCCGGTCCTTTTTTTCGATGCCGTCGTAGAACGCGCCGCGCGTTTGCCTCTGAATCGAAATTAAACGGACTCTCCGCTCCGCGGCGGCGCAACGACGGGTAAATGCGGCGACGCGCTTTCCACGTGCGTTCCATTACGATCGTTTCCGGCAATTTTACCGGCCGGTCTGCGTGTAGTGTAATAGCGGTTGTCGCGCGTCGGGTTACCAGCCGCGTCCACGATACCGCGGTCGCTGATTTTCACAAAGGATTTTTCATTTCGCCGGTAATCCTCGCGTCTCTCGACGACGTTGGGTCTTCTGCGGCGGTCTCGTTACTTTACGAATAACGTTGCGGTAATCGCGCCCCGGAAACGCTGTAGAAATGCAATATCAGGTCTGTTCTTTTTCGTTGTATTAATGTACATTTATAGAGCTTGAAAAGAGGCAGACATACAATTAGACCTATCGTTTATGTATTAAGGGGACGCCGTACCTGAGAATTTTCCCCGCGGAATACTGACTTTTTTCTGCAAAGTGTGTGTCGTATTGACTGCGCAGAATTATAAATACATGTTCACCGTGGAAGCGCGCGCGAAAATGAATTGGACCGCTGCTCAACGTGTGACGGAAATGGTGAACAATTTCAAGATCGATACCTCTAGCTGTCGGTTAAAGTTAAACGGGAGAATTGATACAACTGGGATATTAACCGGGACTTGTGCCTTCATGGTAAATGCCACTCGTATCCTTCCCGCACCATACCCGTTCTTATCTTATTACTTATACACGCGTATGCTCGCCTGGATGTCCGTCTCCGTTTCGGGACAATCATTTTGCTTGTATCGCTACAGCAAATTGCTAAAGTTCCCGCGTTTTAACGCCCGGCCGAGTTACCGTCCGACGTTACCGCGTATAATTTGATATTCCGCGCGACACGGTTGAGCCCGCCCTTATATCCCTCTCTTGCACCTGAAGCCCGACACGAAGGGGCGAATTTTCAGCCGGTGGTCTTACAACGAGGAGGTCCTTCACGGATTTCACGAGACGAGCGAAGAAAATGGACGAATTAGCATTTAGAGCGCGATTTTACCCGACCGCCGGAGCTCCCAGCGTCGCCGCTCTCTCGCGGAGACGCGAATTTAAGGAGACACGGATATCCGCCGAAAGATTTGCGAGCCCGGCGACTACGTTTGGTCGCTTGAGAGACGTGAGATATAGGTTTCGTTATATAATTAAAAATTGTGCGATTAGGGAGGAGCTTCCACCGGAATCCCTTTCTTCGAGCAGCATCGCGCGTCGTTCATCTAGCCGAGTCGAAATTTTAATGCTATTTTGACGCTCTTCCTCAAGTTCTCAAAAACTCGGTGAGAAAAACGAACTTTTTGTTTTAAACTTTTGGTTTTGTCGCCATTTGGCCAAATCTGAATCTTTTCTGTTTATTCTGGTGACAGTTACATTCGTGTAAAATAAAGTAATATTAACGGAGATTTCATCAAGACGTCATCATGGTCAAAGTAAGAGTAAATTACGCCAATAGAATGAAATTGAAGTTGAATTTATTTCGCTATCTTAGTTTCTCTATCGTGTCATAGGATGAAAATATTTAATATAGGACCAAAATTTTGACTCGGGCTTATTTTATTTCCCGTCGTTGGTTTCTCCCCTTTTTTCGTTAATATTTTTTTTTACATTTTCTCGGCTACAGAATGAAATTTTAATATCGATAAAAAGTTGAACATCTTATCTTTACCTTCAGTTTGCTGTAACGCAGGAGATTGTGTAACGTAACAATCCTCCGATATGCATCTTCAGCTCGTCTGACCTTGAGGCTGAAGCGACCGCCTACTCGCTTTGATCGCTGCCTTCGGCTCCTCTCGGGGGTTGCTCTTTGTCGCGTCCTGTTTTCCAAATTGATCGTCGTTTACCTTTGCGAATATCGGTCGCAAGCGCCGCTTGCATTTTGCGAGGGACGAGAGCCAATAGCGGCGGCGCATGTACTCTCGATCACGTGTGTCCCCGGGTATATCTCGCGCGCTTTCTGACGTGCGCGTCCCGGTGGGAAGCGGGAAAATAAATAAATGACGAGCGATTCCCGCGGGTGGCTGCCAGCCCCGACGAGGCAAGGAGCAATTTCTGTGTAGATAGCGCGAGAATTATGGCCCCTCGCGAGGCGACGGAGGTTTAAGTCCTCCCCGGGTTCCTAGCCTTACAACTCCGTAATTTTTACCCTCCGAGAAGTTAAGAGTAATTTACTGGCTCCACGTAGGCGTTATTCGGTCCTCCGCTCGCGCGCACCACCCCTTCCGCGCCGCCTGCCTCCTTCGGGGCGCCGCGCCTGCGAAGCGTTTCGGTAGGTGGGTGTAGTCGGTTGGGTAAGGTGGTAGCTTCGCTCTTGTTAATTGTGTACCCTTGATGAACTTGATTTTCAGCGTAGAAGGACGCGCCGGTAAGATAGATGCTGGCAATATCGCAACAAAGATAGCTATTCGTTCTCGGCTTTCAACGACGACGCGTTTAACTGCGGACGGCAGTCGGCGAACTCGAAGAAATTCATCGGGTAACCGGCTGTAGTTTTGATAACGATGCGACCGTACCACGGATGTTTGTGGGCAAAAAGGCGTGATCGATGCGAGATGCGATGCAGAAACGCGATATTAGACGGTGATTCCGGTCGGGATGGGATGCGCTCGCACGTGCTCGCTTTGTGGTTGCGCCCGACCAGAAGTGATTCGTCGAAATGACGCCGTGTTGACGCAATATTGCCAAACGCTCAGGTGGACTCGCCCTTTTCTCGATGATTGTTGATTGACCGATCAATTGAAACTTCCGATAGTTCGGAAGGAAGATCGTTATTCTGACGTTTAGATCTCATTCCATCGGCTTTTATGCTGCGAGAACTATGAAAATGCAGGCAATGTGTTAACGTTGAAGGAAAACGATTTTTATTTTGCAACGAGGGATAAAATTATGAGATTTATCGAGCAAGTTTCGGCCTCGCGCCTTCCATCAAACTTCCCGCTGTCCTTATTTTTCCCGGTTTCTATTACGCAACGTTCAAGAATAACGATGCCATGTATTGCCGTTTCGGAGTTTATTGTTAAAACTACCTTGACGTACGCGAACGTGGGAAGATAACGCGGGACTTTAAACTGCATATTCTCGAAGTTAGTCTTTATGGTGCTTCGGGAAAGCCTGTGGAAGATAACGCAAAAGAGTGAAAGAAGACATAACTCGTATCTAACTTTACTCATACTTAAGATTGAGCAACTGAAGAAAATGCGTAACAGCGAACTGTAAGACTGCAACAATTCGCGCGGTCTTTTTCTTTCTCCGAGAAAAAGAATGACGAGAAAAGTCTATAAGAGCCAAACACGTTTGGCTCTTGCAGACCCGTATTAATAAAATGATCACTTGAAACTCTTGAGTGAGATATTCAGAATTGAATTTAGTGATAGCTTTTCCTGAGTTCTCCAGGTAAATCGTGATCACGAGTGCCACGTGTGTCGTAAAAATCACCTGGAAACTTCAGACTTAACTCCGAATTCAAATCTGAATATTTCACACGAACCAAGCTTCAAGTGACAATTATTAAGGTAACTGATAACGTGACAATACTATCAGAAAGATAACGGTTAATACACAGTATGAAGAAGCTCGACAAATTCGTGCTAAATGTTTACACAAACATGGTTTACAGTATACATCTTTGATACTATAATAAAAAAATTACATTTTTTTTTATCATTCCTTCTTGATTGGAAAAATCATTGAGCTCATCTATCACTTTTTTTCAAGATATTAACGTTCTAAATACTCTGCCGAATACTGGGTAGTAAATCGCTAATAATGTTCCTCGCACCCTAAACGGAAGCTTCGCCAAATAACTCGGCGCCGTCAAAATGCGTCCGCGCTCATCTGATATATACATCTAACTTGGATTAATTGACGAGTGTTTCCGAACAAAATTACATCCCGCGGTGGCACTCGATAGTCGAATGTTAAGCTTCATTAATCTTCATACCGACCTATTCCCAGCCGGAGAATCTCTATCGCGGAATTCCGGCGTACAAACCAGACTGACCCCACGCATTGAATCCCCGCGGTATTAATCTACCAAGGGAGAAAGAGGCTAGGGAGGGGGGGGG
>NW_014562508.1:419611-436550 GCF_001313825.1 Dinoponera quadriceps | reverse complement strand
GGGGGGGGGGGGAGAAAAGTGCTGTCGACGCCATTAATTCGATTGGACGAGTCCCGGACCGTAGGCCTCGGGGATCCATTATGTATTAGGAGGATCGGTCCGCGCGGCCCGGTAAGATTAAAGTCCGAGCGATCACGAGAAGCCGCCGACTCAGCCACGAAAATCCCGAACATAATTTTCCCCACACGAGGTCCCCCGGAGTCTCCCCCGAGATAATACGATGTTGCGGCTCGGATACGGATTGCGGAAACACTACTTGCGGCGAGTCGCTGTCGATGTCTCGCGCTTAAGATTATCCGGGAAATTGATTATGGGAGTCAAAAGGGGGCAACGTCTGAATATTTTAAGCTGATACAAAATCCCTCTTTGAAAAAGGTACTCGAAATGATTGTTGAAATTACCTCCTTTCCACGACGCTGATTGGCCATCGTCGCTTGCTTCACGCGTGTCGTACGCGACTCGAATCATCACGTGAATTCTGACAGCTCATCAATTTGCGTGTTGAGGAAGATAGAAAATTAAAGTATTACAGAAAACGGAGAAGAGGAAAGAAGGCTTTTGGATGGAAAATTTTAATCTGACATTTATTTACTTATATATTTAATTATATGAACTGAAATTTTTACCGTGCAGTAGTAATTAGTTAATAGCGTATATAAACTAATAGCCAATTGTACATCTCCATGATATCATTTGTACCAGTCAGGCGAAATAGAGATCGCATAAGAAATATCGCGAACTTCTATGAAATATTCCAAGAGAGAGAGAGAGAGAGAGAGGAGGGAAAAGGAAGAAAGGGGAAGGGAAAGGGACGCGGTAGAGCGATGAATGGATAAACGGTTAGTCGGTTAAAGTCGGACTGCTGCTGTCGAGATTAATCGGATCTTTCGCAAACAGCGTAATTATTATTAATGACAGGCCGGCTGAGCGTAAGAACCTCCTTCGCGCTAAAAGCGCAAAACGACTACCGGGCTACCGTTTCCCTTTTTTTCTTTTCTTCTTTTCCTACGCCGGCAGCCTCTTCAATCTGCCGGTAACGTCTGAAAAGCTGAAATTGCGGCCAAGTGGTGGTGCCGGCGGTGGTGGTGGTATAGGAAGCGCGCTTCCACGAGACAAAGCCGGATTGTTCGGCCGCGCGCGGAGGAAGAGGCGGAACGATCCCGGGGCTTCCTGCAAACTGAAACCCGCCGCCGTTTCTCCACCTCGCCGTCCCTGCCTTCGCCCGCAACGTAGCGAGAGCTCGTTATATTTAAGCCGAGAAATATATACACGTGTACGCGCCAGTTAACGCTGCTGTTACACGTGACTTGGTTAGCGCATTCACCACGGTACGTTGCGTCTTGGTATCGCGAATTAAATTATTTTCGTCGTCATATACGCGCCGGGGCATAACGCGGCCAATTCTAGCGCCGCCGAATTCCGTCGCGGCGCAATTTAGCGGCGAGCGTTCGCAGACGCGGCGCGCCGCGGTTGACGCGTACAATTCTAAGGTGGGCCGTCGCTTCTTAATGCGAGAATAACGGCGTGTTAATTAAACCGCTGTTCGACATTTTTCACCGCGCGCTCTCCCGACTCGACCCGATACAGCGATCTAACCCCTCTCAATCCTGGCGTGTCCTCAATGATGGCTGAGGATATAATATCGTGAAAAATGATATTTTCATTGTGATCTATTTAAATGAAGGAAAATAATTTTTGTTGGAGAAGCTGCAAGTTTTATGCTGTCGTAGTAAATAAATATACATGATGTCTTTTTAAGTAATACCAGTATTTTAGCGCTTGATTTTTGAAGTAATTTTATGAATAAATGAACGTATATGTTCATGTGGACTTTTTCTTTTATAAAGTGGCATCACGAATTAACTTTTGAAATATTGGACAGTATTAAAAAAACCACTTTGTATATTCATTTGCTGCGACAACATAAAATTTGCTTATCATTCTAAATTATTTTTCTCCATATGTGTCATTTAATAGAGTGCTCTTGAAGCTACCTAATTATATAGATATAATTTACTTACCTTCAAAAAAGCAAGTAAACTTTCATAATTTTTTAACTCTTTTTGCTAAAATCACTTTTCAAATTAAACTTTTAAAATTCTATTTATGTCCAACTGAAATTCCCCTACTAAAATAACATTAAATTTCCATAAAAACCGGGTCGTACAAAAGGTCAAGAATATTTTGACAAACTTATTAAAGCCAAATGTGAACTGATTTAAACTCGAGTGCGTTGCGTGCATTCACGGCGGGGATAATTGTTATGGAGTCGTCGATCGATTAATAGATAGGGGAGAAGTTTCGGCTTATTGAGACTTAACAATATCTTCATAAGGAAAGCACGCGATATATCCGCCGTGTATATAGAAAGGGATATAAATCTCTCGGAATAACAGGAAACGTTCGGAATAAGAAGTAATAGAGAACAGACCGGCTCTCAAATGTCGCAATTCAAACCGCGAGGCAAAAACCATTTGGAAGGAAATGGCTGTAAAGTCGGCCACGTTGGCTGAAAGGATTCGTGTGATTTCTTTGTGAAAGTAATTCGTCTATATCCACGGCCCCGTTCCCTCTACTTAGAGCTTACCCGGAGCTTTAAGATTCACCTTATTTTATTGGAGAGACCCAATTCGTGTTCCTCCCGTGAACATTTCGCTGGAGGAATTCTTCAGAAAGTTTCGTAATCTTTACATCCGTCGAAACCTCCCTTTCATCCGACCGAAGAATCGCGCGATGTGCTTTCGGTCATTTTAAGTTATCAAACAAAAGTAATTGAGACGACCTGTTGAAAAGTTCGTTGGTGTTAGTTAATACGTCAAATATTGATTCTCGATCGCACTTACCTTCAAAATTGAGACATATTCGGATGAATTTTCATTTAGAGAAAGTGTGTTATATTTAGAGAAAATTTAAATTATTATTTACGTAATTTTCGCATTATTCGCATTATTCGTTATTCACATCATTTGTTATTTACATTATTATTATTATTATTTATTATTCACATTATTATTTATGTCAGTAATTATTCGTTATTGGTATTCGTCCCATATTATTTGCATGCGTGTATGTAAATAAATTCTTGTTTTATTATATTATTTTTATTTAATACATTATAATATAGTATATTATAAAGTAGATAACCGAGAGAACAAGACAAATAATAAATGACGAATAACGAATAACATGAAAAATGAATAATGCAAATAACCAATCAATTATTCGTACATTCGTTCGAATAAATAATTTAAAATGAATATTGTTATTTGTGATAACTTCTGCAAACGATATATAGTTGTTATTTTTATAGATTTATCTATTATTTCAAGCCAAATTTGCTCGAGTCTACCTACCTTTAAGGATCCTCTCGATATCTAGTGATTCGGCGTGCGTTGTGCGTTTGTGTCCAATTATAAAAAATTCATTGACTCGATATTACATTTTGGTACAATGCGACCTAGACCTAACGAAGATGTGCAAATATCTACGTGAATGGCAGAGCGGATACAAAATAGCAAAATTGTGAGAACGTCGATTACAGTAAAGGGAGTATCACAAATGTCGGTGATTATTATTGTAAATATCATTTATTTGACTCTTAGGCGTCATTGGGTACAACGATTACACCACGTTGCTTATTTGTAACATCTTAGCGATCTGAAAAGAATCGGGTTCGTCGAGTAGACTAAATCATAGTGAAGACATCTCAGGTATGTTTATCTCATATCTATAGGTAGTGCCGACCGCGATCGCGCGCAGGTAGAACGTACCGTGCGACGACGTGTTACTATTTAGCCGTCGGCAAGCCGCGAGTACAAATTCTATTTTTACAAAATTAGGAACCACCGAATTCACGAAAGAGTTGCACTAAGGATGCTCGAAAGAAGCGAGGGATCGGCCGGGGAAACGAGACGCGTCACGTCCCGCCCGATCGGGATAGATCGAAAGTATCGTAAAAGACAACGACGTCCGTGTTTCTCACGATGACTACAGCTAGGTTCAATGAGGACGTTTATAGGACACAGTGTACTTTATTGTAACGGTTCTCGTTGAAAAGTTTGTCATTCAAAGCGCCGTCGTCGTCGTCGCCGCCGCTTTGTTTTCTCAACGAAACGAGCGTTGCGATCGTGCGAACGAGATTCGGGAGGGGGAAGGCGAACGAGAACTTATGTGGCTAAATAAAACTTTATAAAAATATATCAACGAATAATAAATATATCTCTAACAGCGTCATTGTATAATTCGTCATGTACGGGCGTACGATGTAGCCTATGCATTTACAGTCACTATATACACGCTATCAAACTCTACTTACCTAGGTAATATACAACAATTTATTTTTTTAGTCGCTCTATCCTCGGGAATATTTGACGTTGCACAATTAAACCGGCTCTCATTCGGTAGTACGACCATACGAATCCTCTTTTCTTATTTCGGGGTATGCACGCGTGAAAGAGAGGGAGAGAGACAAAGAGTGAGGAGGAGAGATCTCCCGTGCGCACCCAAGTAGAATAGAAAATGACGTGGAAATGACGTCGAAATGATGAAAAAATAACCGAAAAATGTCCCAACAAGATGACAACGTTAGATAACGTCTTGATAACATTTTCATGACACCTCTAACGCTAATAAGACGTCATTCGACCGTCACCTTATTAACCGAAAGGTTTAACCATCATCTTCTCGTCATTTTGACGTCACTCTGACATCATCGACGACATTTTCCGCTCGACCCGGATATCCCTTAACCGCGGGATTTGCCATGATCTCTCGTGTCTTCGTCTCTTCCGTCGCATCGCGCCGTCCCGTTCGCTCAATCGTTACTATTTCGCATTACGGCGGCAGTATCCGTGTTACTCACCGTGGCTGTGTTTCACAATGTTATAATGATTACAATGCGGAGCGCGCCGAGCGGTTCGGTCGCGCGCGTTGACCGGCCGTGTGCGAATCTTTCGTCTTTCGCTCGCACAAAGTACGCGCGCCCGACCGTTCGGAGGAAAGAGAGGGAAAGAGAGAGAGAGAGAAAGCAAGAGAAAGAGGAGAAAAAGGGGGAAAAGAATTGGTCTCCGTTTCGTCCTGATCCCTACACGCGGGAACACCGTTCCCACACACAATTCGAACATCAGAGATTATTATTTATCACCTATACAAATATATACACGTCGTATGCGGCGTATCGCGCGTGTTTCGAGCGCGTTCGGAGCGCGGAGTGTTTCGTAGTTTACAAATTTCCCGTCTATATGAATACGCATCCACCGTCCCCTCCTTTCCCTCATTATCCTCGTTATAAGGCCAGAGAAGGACGCATCGATCGTACACCTAGAGATCGAGTTGCGATTACGTGTCGTCTCACCGTCGGCTCACGGGGTCATTCCATCGCGCGGAATCTCGTGACGAACGGCAGCGATTCCTCCTCCTCCTCCCCGTCCTGCTCCTGCTCGCGACCGTGAATTCGTGAACGCGTCCGGCAGGATTCGTCCGGAGACGAGAACTCGCGTAATCCGAGGTACGCCACAAGGCCGTAGTGGTCCCCGCGTTAGCGGGGCTTCCGTCGAACTTCATTGCGTTCGCACAATTCGGTGATGCGCGCGCGAGGATACGCGCATCGTGGACAAAACGCGCGGAGGAAATCCGTCGGGAGAGAATTTCGACATTATGTACAAAGAAGATGTCCTCTCTCTTCGCCTTCTGGTAGAGAGCTGAACTCCTCCGGGCATCGCTTCCGGTACCGGCGGGAATTTCGCCGAGGTTTCCATCGCCGAGGTCTCGTCCGTCGGGCCGCCTCAGCGACGGTGTTCCTGCAGGATCGTCAGGAGCAGGCAGAACAGAAGGTACGTGACGCTCGCGGACCGGACGTGGGCATGACTGTATCCGGAAGCGCGCGTCACATTGAGCATAACGGAAGCGTCGGCGATCCCTTCCGGCGAGCGGACCAGCAACAACCACTCGCCCGCGTGAGACCACTGAATCGTTTCGAAGCGCAGGGTCGTCCTGTAACACGATTCCGTGCCGCCGTCCTGGAAAAGAACAAGGCAACGTGTGAGGAATTGATTCGCACGGTGCGCGCCGGTGTCTCGTTTCCTGAGAAGATCAAGGCCGCCCGAAACCTCGGCGGGATGCCTGGAGGAAGAGAGAAGATCATCAAGTATTGTTACGTAGAATGTACGAATGCTTAACTCAGGAAAATTATTCATCAGGAAGATCTCAGGAAGAACATTTTTCTACATTTTCGATAAAATTCAGAGGCCTAAAAAAATCGATTAGATTTTCCGGTAGATATGGCAAAACAGATTTGAGAATTGTTCTTACGTACGCGGCCAAGTTCGCATTGCTTGTATTCTTCAAATCCTTGATTCGCTAAGCGCGACGTTTTTACGACCGCATACATTTCCGCTCGAAAACGGCTCTCCGGGAGTTAACTGAAAATTTTACTCACGCACGCAGACTACAAAAGAGGCAGACTACACAGACTACAGGTTACAACTTTATTCGCGGTTGACCCATATCGAGTCACTTTTTTCCCGGCAAAATGTCAGGCCCTTTAGAGAGGTTCTTAGCATTTCTGTACCATGGATACCTTAGACAGAATAATGTTTTTAATATATCAAATAAAACACAGAATTTAAAAGATAAATATATATATATATATATATATTGCAACACGTTTATTAAACATTAACGCTTTGCTGTTGCATCCACCGACTCAAGCAAACTGATCAATGATTCATACTTAGCTGCACTTTTCGACTGTAAATAAATACTGGCATAAAAGGATTTGTTTAAAATTGCAGCACATAGCTTTCTTGATATCACTAAGTCCATACTTTTTTCTTACAAATAAACATAATAAATTTCAACATTTGCATTTGTCCATCCATTTTCCCCACGCGTCTACTTTCAAGCGTAAATATATATGTATATCATTAATATCAACGTTCTTACATTGCGACATGGCTATATCGTCAGAGGACTGCAGAGCCGAAATTCGCGTGACGTTACTATGTCGTCGGCGGATCGCAAAGTGTTGAATAGGTGAATTTGCCAAATTCGTCGCGTCTACGGTAAGCTTCGGTCGGCGGTCAGCGAAGACAAAGGGGCCATTTTTTCCCGTTCAGGCTCGCCGATTTTCTAAAATTCACCCGTGGAGTCCCTGCTTCCGAGGGAATCCCGAGAAAGTTTTCTTTAACAAGGCGGAGCCGAGGGTAACGGCTAGGCTACAATTCACGACGATGGGACGAGACTCGCGCTTGCAAAGATCTTTACGAAGGTTTTCATGGCGCTTTCATGGCGTTTTAAACCAGCGAGATCTGGTTGCCGCGGGTCACGCTTCCGACCGAGACCGTTTTTATCGCATAATGCTCATTAACTCGCGATTTGATAACGTCCATCCAGTCGTCTCCTTATCGAGGGTTCTCTCCACTTCGCCCTCCTAGGCCTTTACGATTAAACTTTCGTAAAACTTCCGGGGGAAACTGGAAACTTCCGGCGTCGTCGTTCTACGTTTCTCGCTTCAATTATCCATCTTACCTTCGACCGCTTCCATTCAGGAAGCGTTCCCCTGCCCCTTCGATCTTCTTCGCCTTTCATCCCCTCGAAATGCGTTTTATTACTTCCCGCATTAGTACTTATATAATGACTCCCTCTTTCTCTCGGTCTTTGTTCACCGAAAAATCAATCGTATTAAACCGCTCTCGCAGGCCGTAGGGAACTTCCGGTTTATGGGATAATTGGCCCATAATAGGGGTGTAATATCGACGGCTTGAACACGATGATAGAGAAAAAAGAAGGAGGACCGAGTTTCCTCCTCCCGATGATAATTAAGATATATCTTTGACGATAGAGGTGCGGAAAGTTCGTCCCCTGCTCTTCCACGTTGTAAAATAATATAAGACGTTGCGATTCTAACGTATATCTGATGTCTTTCCGCCATTGTGAAATTCGAACGGGAATAATGTTACGTGACGCTTCGGCTTTCAATCTTATACCAGAACGTCACCAGGACGCACACAGACGACTTCATAAGAGACTTCGCCCGTTTTGGTCGCGCGAAGCCGTGTCAGTGAATATACACGGCGTGTCATTGTGTTCTTTTAATATCGCCACGGCGTTTTCCTCGCATCCGTTTTATTGGTAACGCGGCCGGGATCGAAGAGAAATACGTTTTGCGTAATTGAATCGGGCTCGCCTCGTCGTCGTCGTCGCCGTCCTCGTCTCTCGGCGATATTTCGCCGCCGCGATTCGGAACAGACGTCGTCGCGGAGGTCTCGCGAGTTTTTCACATGCAAGGAGTCGCAGTTTCCTGCTCCATTTAACCCCGCGTTTCACCCATCCACCCGCCAGCCTCCCTCCATCCTTTCCGGAGGCCCGCCTTTCCCCATCCGTCGATCCGTCCTTCTTGTATTCTCTATTCACGAGCTTTGCCCGCATTCCCTCCCGTTCTTCTCTTCCCTCCTTTCGCGAATCATCTTCCGTTTCACTCGCTACCGTTCCGTCGATCCTCCCCGGAGCTCCTGCGCCACCGTCTCTCTCTCTCCTATCGTTCCCTTTCATCTCATTTTATCTCCCTGCACCTTCCCATCCCTGCCTTTTTTACCACGCTATCATCTCGGCTTTACTTTACCCTCCCTTTCTTTGCTTCTCCGTCTTCTTCCTTTCTCGCTCTCTCTCTCTCTCTCTCTCTCTCTCTCTCTAGTTTCAAACTTTCTCCGCTAACGCATTCTAACCTTTTGACTTTCGTTTTTCCTCCCCCTCCCCTCTTTCTTTCTCCACCTCTCTCTTCCCTGTCGTGCCACCTCGTCGTCCGTCTTCCTTTACTTTGCTCGGTATTCCTTTGCTACCCTATTTTACTTCTCCCGTTCGAGTTTTCCTTTTTTCACCACCAAGACTCCCCAACGTTTCTCTATCTTCTATTAACCTATTCCCTTCGCGAGTCGCCGTTTCCAGCGCGCTTCTCCTACTTCACGTTTCCTTTTCGCTCACTTCCCGCATTTTGCTATCCTTATTTGCTAAACATATCTGAGTTTCTTACTGTTTTGTTCCGTCGCCGTTCTTTCCGATTCCATCTCCTTCCTTCGCCATTAGTTTTCCACTTTTTAAATTATTTTAGGAGTACGGCTTCCATTATTCAAAAACTGTTGTATTATTGATGTAACTTCTCTCTTATAGGAGTCGGTATGTTCATCAAATTATTTGCTAATCAACGGAATAAACACGTAAATTGTATATCTGTATTACCTTTTTTCCGTTCGTGCGTTGTTCATGTTCGCAATGGACTCCTCATGAAAACAATTACGTTATAGGGAAAGCGAAGTGAATATATATATACACATATGTGCACGGGCCTGCGTAAATAATAACGCGTAAAATTATATCTCGCTCGTTTTACGTTAATACCACTTAATAATTATTAAGCGGCGTACAACAAAGTCCACTTAATAATTAGTTGCGCTTGATATTAAATATTTCGATTATGAAAATATAAACGTTTTATTGACGCGCACAATTAATTTTCCACCTGCATTTGCAGTACTCGCATTTTACAACGCCAGCAATAAATGAGTCATCTCTCAATGCAACTGTATGTATACAAGTTTTCGAGAAGGCGAATCCACACGATAACTTTCAGCCAACTTTTGAAAAGCAGATCGATGCGTAAGCTGTGTTGTAAAAATATTTTGCGTATAAAGTGTATCGTGAAGGGGATTTTATAATACCTATTGGTTGAAAAAAAAAAACTGCGCGCGACAGAATCCATCGTTCCTCATAAGGGAAACGTCGCGAGCAATCCTCGCCGATTTTCATGGGATTTTCCTGGAATTCAGATACGGTGCAGTGCGGTAAAAAAATAACAGTTCTATAATTTTATGTACTTATTTCAACATTCAAAGATTGAAACAACCCCTAAAAAATGAAGGAGGATTTAACTTTAGCGAATATCACCGAAACTATGAAGAATGTGAAGAAAACATTTTATAGAAAAAATTTTACAGCATTTCATGATCTTGCTAACTTGTTATATGTAATAATATGCGATAACTTCTAAACACATTGCAGTATTGGAAGATGACTTATTTATCGCTGGCGTTGTAAAATACGAAAGCTGCGAATGCAGGTGAAAAATTAATTGTTTACGCCAGTGAATTTTTTATATTTTTATAACTGAAACTTTCAAAGGGTCGTTTCAACGTCGTAAACGTCGGGATAAACACATAAAAGAAAACACGTATACATTATGTTTTGCTGTTCTGCGTTATATCCAGAGCCCATCAAATTTTTAATACACAAAGAGTCAAATGTCCGGCCATTCCTGAGATCGAGAATATACGATTTTCTACCTTACATATTGAAAGGTTGGAAGTCACATTTGCTTGGCACGATGTTGACGACGTGCGTTCGTCACATATCGTGCGCGTCACCGTTCGAGTAGCAGCGCTGCGAAAAGTAACACACCCATCGACATTACGTAATCTGCCGAACAACACGCACATGTTTCCCGAATATTACAATTTACACGAAAGATGTAAAGCACTGTGCAGCGACACTACGCAGCCACGTTTCGCAACAAAGTCTGCAATTTTCAATGGAGTCGACCGCGCCAATCGTTACGCACGGCCGTGAAATCGAGCCGTGCGCGTTCCCGGTCGCGGAAAACGCCGAGAGAGAGAGAGAGAGAGGGGAGGGGGAGAGAGAAAAACAGAGGAATTGAACGAGAGAGATGGGAAGAACGAAGAGGATCAAACGTTAATAAAAACAAACGCAACACCGGTGCATCGGCAAATCCCTCGAAAGCTCCGTCGCATTGTCCGCGCCCGCCGGCACTCCTGGAAAAATGGTTAATCCGTCTTTTATGATGCAGCTACCTCTCCGCGCGGACGCGGATTTCGCGTCTCGGATGGAAAAAGAAACGCGCGCGAGCCGCCTCTGGAAATGAAATAAGCACGTATATACGTACACGCGAGCCAGTGCGCGATCTCTCTCTCTCTCTCTCTCTCTCACCCACACACACATACACCCATCTCGTCACCATTCCTGCCGTCATTCTCATCCTTTTCATCTCGTTTCCTGCACCCGCGCGTTTTCGCATCGCGAGACAACGTGCGCGATGTCGTGAGAGCCGCCACCCTTTTAGTAATTTCGTTTTCCTTCTTTTTTTTTTCGCTTTGTTTTGCCCCCCTACATACGAGAGCCAAGGCGCAATATCTCGGATATCGTGCGAACGTCCGCGCCGGGATAATTTTCGCGTCGAAGGACCGAACGCGCCTCCGGGGAGCGTGTAATCCGGGAGAACGGGCGCGCTCAGCGCGCGTGAACAACGTCTCGGTGTTGCGAAACACACCCGGCGGATTTTTGCGCGCACCTCTCGCGGGTCGCGCCCGCTCCAGCCCCGTTCTTTTCGTTTCTTTCTCTCCCATTTCGCTTTTGCTTTTCGCTGCGTTTTCACACACGCACGGGATTGCCCGAGATACATCACTGGGGTAAATATTTAAAATAGCGAGTCGGCCGGTATATTTTTGGGGGGAAAACCTTGTTGCCCCATCCAATTTGGTGATACGCAAGATCCACGATGACGCGGTGAGCAAATAACCGCGAGCGGAAGCGTCCCGTTTCTAACGGATTGTCGAATACAGGAATATGTATGTAAGTTAAATGATAATTCGCTATTGCAGAATCCGAGTTTCGCTTTTGCTAGACTGTTCTTAGTCTTCAATTTCGGATGTGATCGGAGATATTAAATATAATCACGCTGGAATGATCGGCGTGGAACACCGTGTTGAAAGATGCATTCTTACGTGGGCGAAAGATCTATTTGAGCAAATATTATTTCATCACGTTGAACCGCTAAATATTGTTGCGGTGTACAGGAGACGACAAATATTTACTGCGCGGTGTGTGATCAACGTATTTCTTGTGCAGTTACGCAGCACGGCGTTTGTTGTTTATCAAGCAGAGTTCGCAATTTCTGCACTCGGTATATTTTGCAATTACTTCTCTTTTGTAAAGTGGAGATGCAATAAATTAGTTTACTCGATAGTCCGTGAGGGTAAAAATATTTTCCACGGGGAAGAAACAAAGCGGTCGCGTTACGACGTAATTATTTAGAACAAAGTAACGGAAATTTGATTTGGCGCTCTTAATTCACCACGAGAGAGAACGATCAATTGCTCGCAGCGACATCAACAATCTACCTTGCGGAGCGAAGTTCCTCGAATTGACACTTCGTTTAAGAATGCATCTAACGAAACTAAAATAATAAAATAAAATTCTTTCGAACGTTAGAAGCTTTTGGTTAAATTAGATATCATTAGTTTTTGTTAGGTTTATTTGTACGAAGCGCGTACACTTGGCGCTTTTTTATCTTCTTTTCAAAGAAGGTAAATTTTTTACGGATATGTGCAAGAAAAATATATATCTTTCAGTTTAATATATATTTTCTCCTTTTATGCGATAAATAATATTTACCTTAATAATCGACGCCATTTCCAGATAAAAACAACTTGAAAATGTTAACACACGAGCAACTAATCGAGAAGAATGAAAATAATGAGAATCGAAACATAATTTTCAATAATTCGCCGACGCGTCGGTCGTCAATTTAATTTACTTATGCTTAATTTTCACCTAACGTCGGCTCGCACAGGCCCTTTCGTTTTATATTTCGACATTTCTTACGTCTCTGTGTCCGAAAAATATCAATATTTACACACATATATATATATTAATACGCGAGCAAGATTCGATGCAAATTTACCTCGATTGCGAGAGCCTGAACCCCATCGCGAGGGGGTGCGCCCGGTGTGTACACGTGCTCCTCCGACATCCAGAGGACCTTCGTGTAGCTCGGCTCGGCGCAGAACTCGACGACGATGTCCAGAGGTTCGCCCTCGTTCGCCGTCACCGTCTGACTCGGAGGATGAACCATGGGCCGTCCTACGGCAAAAAAGGAAAAGAAGACCGATTAACCTACGTCGAATCGATGTGCTCACCCTTTCCTACATTCCATTACGACTATAAATCCACCCTCCGTTGACACGGGAGTTTTTTTCTTACGCTTTCCCGCTTCGCTTATTAACAGGTTGAATTCTCGTCCGAGCGACTCGCTAATTATTTGTTTCAATCGCGAAGACGTGCTCGCGTTTTTCGAAGCTGTCGGATGGGAACTCTCGGCGGCGAATTCTTTTCTTTTTCGACCGTCATTGTCGTCGGTGTTGCCGGCGTGTTAAAATTCGGAGGAAACGAGTCGTGAGTGGCGGACGCGAGCGTACGCGTTGCAAAATGAAAGACACGGCGGAGGTGATCGATAACGTATCGTCAAATGGCGACTATCACGGCCGCCATTTCTACACCGCTGTGATCGATCTGGATTTTTTGTTTTTCCTTAAACAATCGTTGACGCGGAGATCCTTCGATCGATGCGCGAAGAGGGATTTCAGCCGACGACATCTCTTCTCCCGGACGACGTCAGCGAGTTTCTCACGTGCAAATCGCTGTTTGGCCTTAGATTGAGCGATATGAAACGTAAATGCGGGATAATAGAGAGACGGTAGACAGTAGGTGGGTCGGCTATTAACGCAGGACAAATGACATCACGACGGTGAATGCAGGATTTGTTCGCGTCGCGTGTTGTACACTGTGTACTCTCTCTCTCTCTCTCTCTCTATACCCTCCACACTCGCGACAGACATCAATCAAGCTTTCGCAAAGACGAGCGGGAAAGCGTAAGAGGGTAAAGAAGAGACAGGGCACGTGAAACTCGCGCGGTCGTTCGCGAGTGACTTCATCAAATCAAAATAGCCCCGTAAAATCGTCTTGTCTTCTAGTTCTTTGGCTCTTTGAATGCTGCGGACACATAGGGGATAGTTGACGAAGAGCACTTAAGGGGATGGCAAAATCGATGACGAACTTGAGAAGCATTTGTAATTCTCTGTAGCTGATACGACGTAAACTTTGCAGAAAGAGATATCGGTATTTTGCTGGCAAAGTCTCCAAGTGTACGGCATTCCCTTAAGTCGAGAACATTAATTCTGTTCTGTCTGATATCATATCTACTAATTTCCAGGCCGAACGTTCGACAATCTTCCCGAGTCCGGAATGCTCCGCACTGAACGGGTTAATTAACAGGGTTGAATTCAGTCGAGTGTCACATTAAATTCATGTTTAGGCCACCGGGCCTAAATTCTCAACGTTAATTACGTCATCTCAAGTGCACCTTCAGATATCGTACGGATCGTTTCATCGATTAATCAAGCGAAATCAAGCATCTGGAGATGAACTTGAGACGATCTTAAATGCATAAGATCTAACTCTAAATACCTCCCTTAAAGTCCGTTCTTACTTTCCGAAATCTTAAACTCCTTGAAGGGTTCAAACACACGGCGCGACTCGGCTGAAAGGAACGAGCCGGCGTTTAATTAGCGCCCGCTATTCTTGCGTTTCACGCTCACCCGTCGCTCTGCGCGCAAGGTTACTGTAAATATCGATCGTGATCGTCTATTTATCGCGGCCTCGAGTGATTTAACGCTGTTAAGCGTTATTAAATAGACGGGTAGGTCCGCTTGGCGCGGCCGTTCGCGAGGTGATAGATATTACTGTAGCGCGATAAATTTCTAAAAAGTTCTGGAGCCGAAATGTACGGCCGGTTCAGCGTGCATGTGTGTGTGTGTGGGTTGTATGTGCGTGTGTGACCCCTGCTGAACCCGTCCCCGGCCGTAAATTCCACCTTCGGTGACACTTCCTGTGCAGGGAATGACCCGTGGGAGGGGGAGGGAGGCAGAATAGGGATCGCCGACGATTAGCACTACTGTCACCCCGCCGACGTCTGCCGCCCTCTTCTGTTTACCGGCGCCTTGTGCCTCGTTAACGGTGAAAGATCGTTTGGTTGTTGGTGACCGTATTAATGGTACACGGCGGAACAAAACGGCCGGCATCGGTTAGCTGCGTGATGGCAAGTTGGAATCTTTCACGGGAGTCATTAGTGGACGCGGCCCCGAATTCGCGTCCTCTTATCTTCTTTCTCTTTAATCGCCGGTTGCAGGGATGCCTGAGTCGACGACGAGCTTAATAAGCGTCGATAACGTAGAGGTAATCTTCGAAATAATGTGTCGTGTAAATACTGATACGCCGCTCTTTCGTATTTTCGTACGTATATAGATCTTACGTAAATATAACTGCGATGTAAATGTGAATGCAATGAATGTGTGCTGCTCTGTTTTGCCGTCTAACGGAAAATCTAACGAAGATAGATACGTAAGATACATAAGGATCTTTCCGGAAACTTTTCGCATCATTTCAGGCCTCCGCATTTAACTGAAAAGATACAGAAATGCTCTTTGAAAACTTTCTATCGTTTTCATTTTCGCCACGTCAATGTGCTTTCCATACGTAGAGAGATATTGGAATTATATGTAACAAGGACACACACACACACATACACTCACACATGAAGTAAACAGTGCAGCGTCGGAATCAAATTCTCCGCGACGATCGAAATGAAATAGGCGCACCTTGCGAAGCGTCAGAACGGTAAAATGGCGAATATAGAATGTTCAGAACCGACTTAGACGGTATCCGCGCGCGTTCGGCGCATCCTCGATAATTGCGACCGCTTCCGAAAATCAGGCGGCAGCCGATGAGTCGGAACGCCGGCTCCGGCGATTTACAGCGCCGTTGATGCGAGAGAGCGAACTCTCGAGACGTCTTCGGGATTCCGGAGAGACGAGAGACGCCAAGTAATACCAGCGCGCGAGCCAAGCGCGGAAACTTGCTTGGCGTCGTGGCGACAATGCAAGCAGCCCGCAGCCACGTTACCGCGCGCGACGTGTCGAGCGTTCGCGCGCGCAAATTGCAATCACGGGTTTTCGATTTCCCAGCCTCAAGGCGATCGCGATTCCGCAAATTGTCTCGCGCCCGTATTCGGATTTCCTCTCCCGTCGCGCCGGCTGTATGTCGTAGTTTCGGGTTCGCGAGTTAGCGCTCGCGGCTTGGAAAATCGGCCGATGGAGTCGCTTGGTGAGCTTTCCTCTCGCGACTTTCCGTCTCGTCTGAGAGAGAACTCTCGTGTGAAAGTCGCCGAGACGCTCCTCATTACGAGGTAAATTACAACGAGTAAGAACAAGAGAGCCTCCAGCCGCGTTGCCACGGTTGCCCGTGGATTCTTCCTTTTTCAGACTGGATTAAACGTTCGCGTTGTCCGCCGAGTGATTTAAGCAGCGAATTAAGAGGCAGAGAGAAAGAGGAGGGGAGCGCCGGAGGGGAATCGCGTAATCCCGAACAATTTGTATCCGATATAATTTGTCCGGATACCATTCTCCGTCTTCCTCTCCGACGATCTCTCTCGCGTACATGTAGATTATATGAAGAGTCGACGGTCTTCCCGACGCATCGCTCAACCACCGCGAAAAGGAGAAAGCCGAATCAAAATTTCGATACTTGACGCTCTTAATGATAGTTCGCGTCTACGTGGACGGCCTGTAGATTAGCGCGGACTTATTTTAAACCTTGAATCCTACAGATTTCATTTTAATGCTACTTTGAAACTGTAAATCCTCTTTCGATGTTTTCAATATTAAATTAATAAGAGAATTCAAGACAACTTATTTTTACGCCGTAAACAACGAGACCGGAAATTTAGGTCAACGTCGTGGTGAAATTAGAAGCAAGTTATATCGTTAGAATTTAACCTATTTTGTTATCTCAGCCTTCGCTGCTTCGTAGAATTAAAGGTTTAACGATGGGCCGAAATTTCGCCTCGGGAAAGAAGAAAAAACAATTATTATCGCTCGTCCACACTCGAACGTCTGATTATACCATCGTCTCGGCGGCTGCACGGCGACGATCGGTCAACAGGCAGTTCCTATGACAAATTCCGCGGTATCGTTAACTTTATCCGCGTACTTTGGCTAATTGAAGCGTGGACGCCGCTACTTAACCCCCCCCCCCCCCC